>NW_011336013.1:90821-126050 GCF_000735185.1 Notothenia coriiceps
ACAGGAGTTAAAAAGCACCTAACTAGATCATGAAAATCCCAAAAATCTCTGGGGGTGTCCCCTGAACCCCCCTAACATATTTGGACCTCGGTATTTAGGAAATCCTGGATACCACACACACACACACACACACACACACACACACACACACACACACACACACACACACACACACACACACACACACACACACAGTAAGTAGATACAGTCAAAAGCTGTCCCAGAAGCAGAGCAGTTATTCTCTTTACTAGAAAAGCTATCCGTCTTCACATCTGGGTCGTATTTCCAACCCAAATGGCTAGATATCCAAAGAGAGATGTACGAAGGTGCCCCAAGAGAACTCGAGCAATTTATATCTCTCCGTAACATTATGGATAGATTACCGGCCCTCAAGCGAGTACCGCAAGACATAGCCCAAGAACGCAATGGTGAGAGATCTATTGAGGCACGTGGTCTGCTGGCACAGCTGGATCTAGAATTCATTGTGCATCTTGTAACACTCCGTAAAGACATGTTACAGTCTTCATCCCTTGACCTTTCAAAGGCTGTGGAGTTAGTTGGATCTTTAGTTCAGACATTGAATGACTTCAGGCAGGAGTCATTTTTTGATAACTTGTGGGACGAAGTGTTGAACATTTCTGAGCAATGTGATACTGCAATACAGCCAGCAGCAAAACGACAAAAACGACTGAGCCCTGAACTTGCTGAAAGCTTCGTACTGACTACTGTTGGACAGAGAGAGACATAACAAGATAAACACGGGTTTCGTACAGCCTTTTTCTACCCTGTCATTGATCAGAGGCTCAATGAGCTTAATAGACGGTTTTCAAACACAAACTGTGACATGGTGAATAGCATCCAAGCTCTTAACCCCAAAAGTAATGCATTTCTGAAGGAGACAACTCTGTTTTCATTTGCTCAGTTGTATGATGCAAATATTGAGGACTTGGGGCATGAACTACATCAGTTCAGCAGAATTTTAGATAAAGTAAGAAAGTAAGAAAATAAAGACTGGGATGCAGAGACCTGATAGTACAGTGGAGCTTGTTCAGTTCATTGAGCCTTATAAATAAGTGTTTTTTGAGCTC
This sequence comes from Notothenia coriiceps, assembly GCF_000735185.1. Classification (NCBI taxonomy): domain Eukaryota; kingdom Metazoa; phylum Chordata; class Actinopteri; order Perciformes; family Nototheniidae; genus Notothenia; species Notothenia coriiceps. The sequence goes on from NW_011336013.1 coordinate 91,910, forward strand.
TTCAGACTCTGCAAAATAGCGGTCGCAATCCCAGTCAGTTCTGCTTCCTGTAAGCGTACATTGAAGCTGGTCAAAACTTTTCTGTTTTAGCAATCTGGGTGTGCTTAGTATTGAGTCAAGGAGGTCAAAGGCTTTGAATCTTGACTTATTTGTTGATCGGCTTGCCAACAATCACAAAAACCGCAGGATCTGTTTTTTTCCCCAGATATCACTGTTTTACGTTTATTAAAAATGTGACGGAATAGACGAAACTGATTAGCGCGCGTGCAGAACAGGGGTGCATTCTGTATTAAGTCTTCATGTTTTTTAAATAGCCTACGTGTCTGCTTATGGGAAATAATACATCTGAAATCTATGTTTTCTATCTATATCCATGTATTTTATTTGAGTCAACATTTAAGATTTGTAGACTTTTACATTAAATCCTTTTCTGTGGATTTAAAAATGTATATTTTCTGGTACTCTTGTTGCGTAAACTTGTTGATCGGTTTGCCAAAAACCGCAGGATTTTATTGCTGTAATGTGAGATTTTGGGAAGGAAACTACAGCCTGGGATGCAGACACCCTTATGTAAAGTAGAGATGTACCTGTTCATTGCCTTTATTTTTATATAAATATGATATGGTGTTAGTGCAAAAATGGTACTATAACTTAAGCTGAAGCTAACAGTAATAACTATAAGATCTATCTGCATTGTTTTCTTCTGCCCAATTACTTCATACTCTCTAGTTCTCTTTTTCGTCCTGCATTTATTGTGCCCCCCTCAGAAAACAACTGGCCCCCCCAGTCAAATTGGTCTAGAACCGCCACTGCACACACTTACATGTGGATGATTGGTATAGGTTAACTGGGACCACCCAAAGGTGTGTTGCAGCAGAAAACATCTATAAAAACCACATTTGAATAGGAATTTAAAATAGCAGATCAGTTATAATGTGAGAAATGCCTGTTAGTCATTCTTACCACAGCATCTAAGGCCCCGGCCCCACAAGGACGCATACGGCTAAACGCATAGGATTAACGCAAACGCAAAACAGCTTCCGTCCACACACAATATTCACCGGATAATGTGGTCCAGCGCCATATAGACTGAGAGTTACGCCATCTCCGTTCACTCCAATTGACCACTTTTTTACAGCAATGGTGAATCGTGGAGCCTCTCAATCGTTCCCCGGAAGTTAGCGCCAAGGCTAGCAGAGCTGTAGAGTTGCAGCATAATAGACCGTTCGTGACGGACTTTTAAAAGGTAAGAAGAAGTTTAAAGATTTATATTGCGGATATTATCAGTACATCTGACTCAAATTAACATGTGTATTAAAGGATGTCAGTGGATTATCCCTAAATTAGTAGATTTAGAGAACGTTTACAGATAACAGATTAAGCTAGGATAACATACCATAGTACCATACACTATACCAGGCCTATTCAAATGGCGGCCCGCGGGCCAGATGCAGCCCAGAACCAACTCCCGAGTGGCCCAGCCTCCCGTAGCCAAATTCCTACACTAGTACAGACCATGAACGCAACACTCCGCGTTGCATAGAAACCACTAAACCACAACGCAGCACGTTTTTTGAAAGTGCATCATGTCTCTCTCAACTCTGAAGCGTAAACAGAAACAAAACGGTCATTGATCTTGTGGAGCAGATGCGCGCATTCCAAGTCAAGCTGGACCTTTTCGCGACCGACTTGAGTACGGGTCGGATGCTGCATTTTCCGACGCTGCTCAAACACATCACATCCCCGGCACAAATCACGGATGTGATGATAGATTTCATTGCGAGGTTGAAGATAACTTTGCCGGTCGATTGGATGGAGTTGCTCTGCCCACAGAGGTGATGGGCTTTGCCAGAGACCCCTTCACTGTTGCAATAGAGGGGGATGTATCAACCAGAGCAAAGGAAGTGGTCCCCTGCATCGACGAGGGGAACATGCATTCATCCAGCTCAGTATGTTTGGATCAACATACAAATGTGAATCAAGCTTTTCACACATAAACTCAATAAAAAGTGTCACTCGCTGCTCCCTGACTGACAGCACTCTTCACCAATGTTTTAGGATTGACATCCTATGAGCCAAAAATCACTGCCCTTGTTCAAAACAAAAAATGTCACTTCTCCCATTGAGAAAGTCAGCGATGACAAATCACAAATGAGGTGATAGTAAGCACCTAGTTTACTATAGTAGACGTGTAGTGTAGTATTCATTCATATCCTTATCCCATGTTATGGGTTTGTGCACTGAAGGGTTTGACAGTTCTTTCTGTATTCATTTTAATGCACTTTGTAATGTGTCTGGGTAAAATGTGACCTAACTTATGATTTTTTTTGTTTTTACTTGAAAAGTGAAAAAATAGTATTGCTATTATACTACCTCGTTTTCTTACACTGGAGCTCTTTAACTGTTTGTTAATGCACTTTTTGATGTGCATGTGTCATATGTATCCAATTTTATTTTTTATGTGAGTACATTTATTAAGACTGCTATTATTGTATTCAGTTAAATGCACTTTGTGATGTGCCTGGTTCAAAAAAAATAACCTGAATGTTTGACTTCTAAAGCAAACAAATGTAATGCTACAACTGTGCACTTTTTTTTTATGCACTTTGAGATGCCTCAGATTCTGTTAAATTAATGCTAAGTTGTTGTGTTTTTATGCACTTTTTGACGTACCTTTGTTAGATGAACAATGAATAAAAATTGCATGTTTTTCATCGCAGTAATATGTGTTTGTTTAAAATGTGTCACTACCCGCTTTTTACAGGCCGCTGAATGTCTTGCCCAGCTGAATTTTGTAGTTATAAAATCTGGCCCAACTGAATTTGTAATTGAATAGCCCTGCGCTAGAGTGAGGAAGCCCCCAAGCCAAAGCTCGCTTAGGGCCCCCAAAAGTCTAGGGCCGGCCCTGGATGGATCTCTGCGTGAAACTGTATATCTCCTAAAAACAGCGGTTGTCTAAGAATAGTTTTGTAAAAGTTATTTAAAGTTCAATGTTCAAACGCATCAAACAAAGTATAGTGTCAAAAAACCATAGAAAGGGGGAAATCTTTGGCCTCCGACCATCAATCTGAGAACGACTGGATTGAAATACAGTAGGTGGATAATTGCCACATACTTGATAACATGAGGAAGTGTCAGTTTGACAGAACATTATCTAATTTATAAGATCAAGATCATTTCAGCAATCAATGTTCAGACAGGGAGTGTGACTGAGACCACAGAGCTCTCAATAGAGAAAGTTTGAAGAGGGCCCATAAAAATCAAACAACATGCACATGACTGGCAGGAACACGTTTGATTTCAGACTCGGGTTAAGCATACACTTTAAAGTCTAATCCTGGGATTTGTGTATGGATTAGAAATATTTGCCCGAAGGATTTTTCATTGAAGTTACTCCGAAGCTTCATCAAGCAGATATTACCCAAAGGGTGATGATGTAATGAAAGCTGGTGCTATAGGCGGAGATGTCAAATAGACTCAGGGTGTTTGTTCAGAAAGGGTGTATGCACAGTGTGATTCAGTAATAGTAAGACATTACTAGACATTAAACATGGTTTTGACCCCGTGTTTGCTCTTAGAAGAGCATGTAGCCTCTTTTAAGCTCTGGTTTCTGGAAAATCCTTAGAGTAACCCCTCTAGAGTTCAGCAGCTGGCCTCTGCTGCACATTGTGGTATGTCATCTGACAAATGGCTCAACTGAGATCTAGTGACTGAGCAGGTTTGTCCTGTTCATGGAGGCTTCTGATGTCGTGGGCATGTGCCTGTTGGAGAAAAATTGGTTTGCGAGGTGCATGTGCGGATATAATGAAGGGATGTTCCTGGCTGCCTCTCATCTTCAGATACCCCATGGCGTTCCTCCACTTTCATCAAGGAGCTGAATATGTGCCGTGAAATCACACCATACAGCATCGATAGCAAGTGTTATTAACACATTGGATGATAAATGGAAGCACTGGCAATTTTCTAACATATAATACGACAGGGATCTGAATGAGCATTGTTGACAGAGCCCTCTAACAGGTGGAATTTTGACTCCTCCTTTTATTGTCTTGTGTTTACCGAGAGAAACAGAAGTTGTGGTTTTCTTTCCTCAGACATGTCAAAGCATAATGAGTTGTATGTGCTTTCATGGATTTTCTTGGCTCCAATTTGTTGGATTGTCAGTTGACTAACTAGCATCTCTCGCTGCATATTTCAGTCTATCACTAATGAGCCATTTTTAGCCATTCTTCTCTTATCGGCCAGGTTCTTTATACAGACGGTAAGCAGTTTAGAAAGGTAACCCCCAGTGGAAATATCCGTTATTGACATTTGCATGCAGGTAAAAGTGAATATCATGTCATAAATAATCAAGATATTAAAAAAAAATCAATATTTTTAATTGTACTCGTTTCCATCTGTCGGGGTAATAAAATCAGAGCGAATCCATTCTGATCCAGCTGTTTTTAAGAGCACACATTCCTAAAGTGTCATGCACTAAGGAGCTGCATTTCTACTGCTCATAACAATGAAATCTATCTATATAATTTAATATACTCTTTTTAATGTCAAAGTGGATGAATAATGTAAATTCCTCCATAAGCATTTAAGCAAAATACATTTGTAATCAATATTTAAATCACATGGGCATTAGGAAATCGCTGAGAGTAGATCAGAGAAGTCTCTGGACTGAAATAAGAATTGAATGATGTTAAACTGAGGTCAATGAGCACCATCAACACTGTCATGAATGCAATTGAGAGTGTGTTTTAATGTGTGTTTAGGGGGGAGGAGCAGGATCATCACTGTGGTTAATACTGAGTACAAGGAGGATTTTGTTATGTCTTTAAAATGTTTGATTATCAGGCTTTTCTCATCCGAACATCATCTAAAATCTGACTTGATGTTGCTTTTTTGTAAACCTCCCAGCAAGCGAGACCTCAGAGAGACTACGACATTACTGTACCCAGCCAAGAAACACACAACTTCTTACATTTCTGTTATCATGTATTACACAAACAAGGTATACTATGTTAATAAGTGAATTTTAGAGGTGCTAGTCAGCAGATTTTGTTAGCATTGGACATTGGAGCCTAGGCTTAATATAAACTAAGATTATCAGTATCTGGCAGTAGTTTCCTAAGTGGCGGACAGACATGAAAGTAGTATCAATCTTCTCATATTTCTCTCAAGAAAGCTAATAAGCGTATTTTCCACAAAATGTAGACGCATTCGTTTTAATTCATTTCTTCTGATTCTGGTAGATAACATTTGAAACGTTTCTGTCAATCTGTCCCTCCATCTTAAACTCACTGACTGTTAACTGGTTTGTTTGTTTCGTTTTCTCTGTCAGTGTTTAAAAATACATAAAGATGAATAGGTGTCCCCGTTATCTATGTGGATGTCAGGCAGTCCTGTCTGAATGACATTTTAATTGGTTGTCTGCGTCAACCATTGCATTTCAACCTCATCACTGACATTTAGACAAACACTGTACCTGACAACTATGAATATACTTTTTTTTATAGTGCCTCGAACACACATTGACAATTTACATTATCTCTCTGTCTCTATAATGAAGACACGGAGAAGTCGACAGCTCTAGAAAAAAGGCCTGTTAGATAATAATACATATAATATTCACATTATATAACCCAAAGTGAAAACAACATGAGAACAAAACACCTGGGAGAGGAATTACAAGAGCCAGCCTTGAGCCAGGTCAATATGACCTTGTAATTCTGTACATACACAGCGTTAACAGTGGAGCTGTTCTCGACATTTTACAATTGCTCTTAGGGTGTCCCCTCTGTCTTCCACAATTAATTATAGACATTTTCTAAATTAGCTTCTAATTCCTTGCACCACACTCCTGAAGAAAGCAGATTCAGTGTGATCTGAAATAAGCGACTGTGCACAACAGATTTCTTTCTTGTTTTAAAAAAAAAAAAAGCTTTTGACCAGCCAATCGCATCTGTCACATGCGTCATTCCTCACAGCAAAAAAAGATCAGTTCTCCCACAAAGCAAATCCTTTACACATCAAATTTAAAGCTGATACTCGCTGAATGGAAAATGAGCCTTAGAACGACATGAGTGCGGTTTTAAAAACACACGGCAATCTTATTGTAATTTCATCAGCTTTCAAAGCCTCACTCACGACAGTCATAAAAAACTCCTACGCTCCCCCTGAGGAAAATCCAGAGAATAGAAACCCCACAACAGAACAGAGCAGCATGCTTTTGATCACTCTGGCTTGTGAGTGAGTAATCGGGCTCCATAATTGAAATAGCACATATATAATATTTTATTCAGGGGACCAGAACTAGCTAACAGCCTTTCTGCACCTCATTTGTTATGTTGGACTTATTATTATAGAAGACATATCTCACAGGCCTTTGTGGAAGTGGTATTTATAGGCAGTTCAATAGAAGCACTTGGGAAATCTACATTTTTATTTGCATATAATATTCCTTGCTGTTAAGCGCAACATTTTTACTGTATACATAAACCTACAGTTAGTATTTCAATAGTGCGAGCATCACAGGAAATCCAATCAACAAATCAGACTCTCTTTTTCAGACTAAACCTTGATTCACTCTGCTGTTTTGTCAGTTTCTGTCTCATATTCATGATCACAAACAAATGGTTACCTGTTTTAAATAATCACATAATATGCCCTTTAGATTCCACCTACGCAAAGTACCTAGGACACACTTTGAAAAAAGATGGCCACTCATCAGACTACTTATGAGAGGCACAGGCGTGAGGGATCTGCGGCTATGAGCCATGAATTAATATGTGACATTTCATCTTGTCAATGAATTTGGGCATGATGTACAACCTATCAGTTAAGGACTGTGTTATAAATCAGAGGACGTTGACATTTTGGATTTGTTATTGTGCATGCTCAGCAGGAAGTGGAACTCATTCTTGCATAAAACTGAAGAGGAGGGAAAAGTGTGCCACATAAGATGCTATCAAAGCATATGATTGAGCACATTTTGTCCTGCGAGGAATAATCACATGGCTTTTTACTGATGTTAATGTGACAGAGTGGAGCCTGCAGCGCCCTCTGAAAGGGGACGGCTTAAGTCGTCTATTACACAGTGAGAACATGCAGGAAACGTGTGCCTGTGCATGGCAGGGATTTGTGTCTACTAAGCAGCAAGTCTAATCACAGGTTTCTTTTTTCTTTTTTTCTTTCTTTAGCCCCATTCAGTATGTTGGTGACTAACTGTGAATTTCACTTCAACTCAGTGGGAGATGAAGCACTTGATGTTTTGTAGTTATAATGGGTAACGCCACATTTTCATCTCAAGGATCACTGGATGTGTGTGTGTTTTGGATGCCCTGCTGTTCAGCGAGGTTAAAATCACAAAAGCACAGATGCATTCTGGGATTCAAAAACACAATCCTATTTGTAGATAATTTGGCAGAATTATCTTCTTGAAGATGCATCCAAATCACTCGAGTGATAATACAGACTTGGGGCATTTTTCATTCAAGCTGTTTAGTATGCATAATGGCTGTATATTATGGTGCTGGTGTGCAACATAATGCATGAATTGTGGAGGCGGCTACATCCACATCAGATGTCAGAGACAGTTTGATGGATGACCCAAACTGTCCCTGCAGTCTGCTGCAACTTCTGTTTGGCTTTTTGTTCAATTATGTTAAAGCGTCTCTTTGGACCAGCGGAGCAGCATTGTTAAAACAGGTGTTATCTCCTCCCAATCTAATTTCAAGTAGGGTGCCATCTATTGACTTGTGGCAGTCCTTCAAGTCCTAGACAAGGACATTGGACTCCTTTTGGCTTATAGTGTACATTTGTCGCCTTCTGCTACACAATTAGCTAAGTTACATTTCCTTTTTTGTTTCTCAAACGTCACAAATTAATCAGAGCTCACTGATTTGTAAAGTAAAGCATGATTGGGTTGGCTATGACTAACATTTGTCTGGTTATTGTCCTTTCCCTGTTCCTAAGCACGTGGCATCTGGCCACATCGTTTCCAGGAGGGAGAGGTCACTGCTGGGCTTTGTGCCATCGTCTCGCTTTGCACCATTTACTATTGATTCGCACCATTGAAGCCTTATAATGAAGGTCACTGGAAAATTATTTTTAAAGTCAATGTCATAATCGGCATCCACACAGTCTTTTTCTGCTGCATTCCAATAAAGCCTAGTTTTTTTAATCTGCTTCTAAAACTTAACTTCAGCTAGATGTAAACTACTAGCACACAGAACCACGTTCCTAGTTGTCCCTAATTGTGGAACATGTGAAAAAAACTGCAGAACAGGTGAGAAACTGAGAAAGTGAAAATGTTCCATAATGCTGTATGTTTGAAAAGGATATGATAAACCACAATGTACTACATTTGTTCTTAGGCTATATAAATCCAGGCACAGATGTATAAAAATGTTTTTGGAGCTGGAATTAAGAACCCAGGTATGCAAAACAAGCCTTGTAATTACAGTCAGTGAGACATTTTCTTTCACAGCGCCTTTACAGATGTACATGGTGATGACATTTAATATGTGTATTTGGTTGATATCCTCTCACCACAATTCATAAGTGCTGCATTATAGTCTGACTGGAATATGAATGTGTGAACACATGCTGTTTTATTCCCTGTATCACCCTGGAGAAAGTGTATTGTAATTGTGGGGCTGGGGGGGATCATCAAAGTTCCAAGGGCTGTTATCTAAAATACAGTCCAGTATTTTTCACTGGGAACTTGCAGACATATCTGTTAGTACAAAAGAATAATGAAGAGTTGGTCTGTAGCCTTCATCATCTGCTCTGCTGAGACTGTTGTTGTCCGTTGTCATCAGTTTAATTATCCTTAGTCTCTTCATATGTCTGGATGATACCCTTCTATCTAATCAAAGAAAATCTCATCAGCCTTCGGTGGAAGACAATAAATGTAGGGTAAACTGTGTACATGCCAAACACTATAGTCTGCAAGCTTGCCATGCAGTTAAATGTGTATATTTAGTATTACCTCAACCAAGGTTCAGTTTGTTTGTCAACAGGATACAAAAAGACACTGGCAAATGTAAATGAAACTTGGTGTAAGGGTGTCGCAAGAGCATGCTCCGAGGAAGAACTCATTATATTTAATTTCAAACCTTTATTTATCCAGGTGTATCCCATTGAGATCATTGATCTCTTTTTCAAGGGAGAACTGCTCAAGTAGGTTCCACATGAAACATAAACAGAACAACAAAAAGGACATCATACAGCATCATTACAGGGATTACAATTTACATAACTATCCACATGAACAGGTACCAACAGCTTCCGATTGAGTAGCATCCAGCCGAGCTTTAAAAACATTTAGTGGCACCAGATTGCTCAGTTTCCATTTCAATTGCAGACTATTCCAAGACAGTGGAGCTGCGCATGTAAAAGCTATCTTCCCTAAGACAGTCCTAGCTTTTGGCACATTTAATAAAACTACAGCATGCGATCTCATATTGTTGTTGTCCTTGGCTGAGCTCTGCACTCTCTCTCCAAGTGCCCTTCCAGTTCCTGATTTTCAAACAAACATTTCTGAAAACATGGTTGACAATATCAACCTTTCCACATCTTCCTAATGTGTTTAGCCGCATATTGACCTTTCCTCTAACATCGGGCCAAAAATGTTAACACTGACATGTCATATGATTTATTTTCAATAAAACATGTGCACATTCATTTTTTACTAATATATACTCTATATCAGGAAGATCAAAGCGACTTATCCATGTTCAAGTTTCTCCGATAGACATGTGTAAATTAGTGTGTCAGTGGACAACAGGAATACATGTAACCCTATGATGTATTTTATATATATATATATATAAGTATATAAGTTACATTTTCACAACTAGGAAACAATAAAAGGGAAAGTTAAGAAGAAACACTTTCAATGAAGGCATTAAGAGTTAAATTCACAAACTGTGTTTGATTTACTCATACAAATGACAGTGATCTAGCAATATGATTATTATCAAACCAGGGCAAAAACTAAGAATAAAAAGGCAAATACAAAAATGTGACATGTGAAATCACCTAAACTGAAGTGAAACCATTGCTAACAATAATAAGATTGATGTTATTAGATTTCAGTGCCCTCATATCAACGGCTACGAGGTTTAGCAATAACAATTTATCCATAAGAAAGCACAAGGTCAAACAGAGCAGTGGTCATGTGTCCAAATGCTGTTTAAAGCCCAGGATATTTTCCAATTTCCCTGCACAGGCAAAATGCAACAGATGATATTTTGTATTTAATCATAACATATTATGTTTATAAATTGTATGGTATTTAATTTATACAATGTCCTTTATATAACTCTGACATGAGAACTGATCAATCATTTGAGACCGGGCCGTGTCATGAGAGCGGAGCGGCTGACATTTGTCCGCTGGACGGTGGCAGCAGCGGTTCCTCTTGTCAGGGCCGTACTCTACCAGCTGGGAAATGCCACTGTCAGTTATTGTTCTGTCCTTGTCATTGCTTATGTGAAATCCATGTTCTCTGTTGAATACATTCTGTTAGGGAAAAAAAGAGCCAACCTCAAATCATATCTGCCCATTTTTGATAGAGAGCATCTGACAGCAAATGGCTACATGGCCTCTTCACAGATGAGACATCTGTCCTTGGGCTGCCGAATGTCTTTCACAATGCGTTCATTTTCTTTACACTAGCTTACAATTACCTTACTCTGCTTCCCTTGATCATCTGCTAGATTGGACTGGAGACTGTCACATCATGTCAGTTCGATCTATGTAGCACAATGTCACAAATCATGGTGTCGTCTCAGGAATCTATAAACGTTATAGTTACATTGATTTATCTGAATATGGTCAGAAGAAGTGTGTCTGCTTTCCATATTGTGAACAATGTGATTAACAATGTGCAGCGCAAGCAAAGCGTTTGTTGTTACATGTATTCTCATACAGAATTAATATTCCTCTTGCCTGTCTTGCATCATGATGGGGGAATTATAATGTTTTTTTTTGCACTTTTCTTAAAAGTTTATGTCTGCTCATTACCACTCTTGTTGGTTCCATAGTGAGTGACTTTACCAACTGTCACATGTCAGGGAAATGAATTCAGAGTTTATTAGCAGTTCATCCCATCATTTTTACTCAAGTCATTTGGTTACGCACTTTTCACATAAAATCTCAGCATGATCAGGACTGTCTGCAGCAGGAACGTGTAAGGAGGGGGAGACTTATTCCATCATGACGCTTGCTTCTAACCTGGAGGGATTTCATTGAGCCCCAGCCTATATTTGACCTGGCAGCATGCACCCAGCCTGTCAGACACGGCCATGGCTTTGAATAAACTTTACCTCAATCCTTTTATGGCATCATGACACTCCACTTCACTCTGACTCAGCTTCAACATCCCAAAACTCAGCATCCTGATGTCGTGAGAAAAGTGAGCAGTCAGAATTTCCGATCCATCTGTGATAGTTGGATCAGTTTACAGAATATAATTAACTGGCTTAGCGTTAGCAAGGAAAATATGTTTTGTCATGTTTAGACAGAGAAAAGAAAATCAGACACAATTAGATGTTCGTTATATTGAGTCAACACAGTCAGAACCCTTACCAAAACACGTTTTACTGAAATTCAGTTAATTTATTCAGCTATTGAAACTATCTCATCTTTGAAAGCCACATCTCCAAGCATTTATATATTGATAAAATAATTAGAGATGAATTAGAGGCTATATAGCGATGAAGACTTCAAATCTGTGACACTGGGTTTGGGTTGTAGTATGTAAGACTGAATTATCTTAAAATAACTCCAAAACGTTATCTGTTGCCGGAGCTTTTGGAGTTGTATTTTTTAGCCTTGCAATGTGGATAAAAATGCAATAATGCCTTTCATTAAAAGTGTGGCTGCTGTTATATTTTTCAGTTTTTGTTGGTAAAAGTAACACAATGGCATGAAAGCTTTTTCCAGCCAAATAGAAAGTTAATTTAATCCCTCAAAAGTAAAATGAGTCAGAGAAAAGTCAAAAGGAAAATATTGCCTTAAGCCAATGGCCTTTGTACACTGTAGAAGATATATGAGCATATTTTAAATTGTGAGTTGGCATCACTGTCTTCTCCGTATCACCTCTAACCTTCACTACAATAAGCTCTAAATTGGTTTAACAACAACCAGCTGAATACATTAGCTATGATTTGTAACCATTGTGAACAAGTTGTATTTCTACTTCCAACTTAAATTCTTGTTCATGGATGTCTCCCTATCAATATTCACAATGTTTTATTTCTGTAAGACAAGCAGCATACTCTTTTTCTCAGTTATCCCTCCTATTGTCTTCGTTTCCACCCTCCTTACTTTGGTGTTCGCGGTAACATTTGACCGGTCCTGTTTTAACTGCTATTACATTTACACAAAAACCATTAATCATCGCCAAATTTCATTTATCAACCTTTCAAACTGTAAATATTGTATCAGACTACTCCAAAGGAAGGTTTCAGTCCAGCTGAATGTATAGTACAAAAGATAAGAGGCAAATGACCTAGGGGGGCACATTTTCTTGGCTAGCTAGTTCTGTCCATAGACAGTATGTAAAGACACCTTTCTTGCCAAATATTGTCCCTGGTGCTAATGTTGCCGTAATGTCTTCACACTAACAAGCTGTGGCCGTGCTCAGCCTCTGATTGTCTAGGGCGTGTATTTGAGGGAGGTCAATACCATGGCTCCATGCCACGATAACCTCTGCACAGTGTGGTTTAAAGTGGCTTCAGAATATCAAGAAAGCGGCTTCTTTATCCAAGATATTTAGTTTTTGACTTATTGTACAGTGGGAGGAAGTGTAGATTTGGCGTCCATCTAGAGTCTACGGTTCTGACGTAGAATGTGAAGTGACCGCAAGTGCATGGCATTGTTACTTTGCTACATATAGCTTAACTAACAAATGTTAGGCAGTAAAAAGGATGCCATACTGCTTATATTTGGAGAAATGCGGAGAGTTACACAAAGAAAACCACTATGATAAAGGCAGTCAAGCTGGCATGCCCAGCAACTGGTGCGTAGTTATGAAGTGATCGCTCTGGCCTCAAAACAGTTTAGCTAATTAGCCTTGCGTTAAGGATTAGCTTGGCTGCTACAGCTAACTCATTCTAAACAGAGAACCAGGTTTTGCAAGTAACCTAAAGTGATGTATAGATGTTGAACAAAAAGCATGAACTCTTCCAATTATGTGAGTCCTCCTATCTCTAACCTAAGTGTTTAATTTCATCTTCTGAATTAGGCTTCCAACTATAATAGAATTATTCAAAACTGAAGCTGTCCGTTTATTTATTCCACAGATCGAAAATGATGTCAGATTAGACTTCCTAATTTCCCTTTTAATATAGTTATATTGACTTAACTCTGGGCCAGTTGAATGAATGTGGTTTAGGTACGTGTGCAACAATGTAATATGATACTCAATAAATTCAGCTCCTCGTTCAATTAGTTTAGAAGAAGTTTCTGCAGGCTTCTTTATAATTCACTAATGGAGTTCTCCTTTTAGACACAACTAATCCAAACCTTGACACTCATAATAATAAATGTATTTCTCTGCTATAGTTGTGTAATAAATTAAATCAACAATGGATAATAGTCCTTTATTCACTTAAATCTGTCGATTGACTTAAATTGACTGCAACTGTGCCTTTTTTATGGCACTAATTTGCAAAACAAGATAATCCAAGTCATTGTCAAACCAATGCAAAGCTGATTTGGCCCTCATAGCAAGTCAACACTGTCTGTCGGTACTTTTAATTTCACTGTAGTAATATTCCTTGCTTGACACGGCTGGTCCAGCTGATATTAAGTGGAACTCTGTGCAGCCTGTCTCATTATTTAAAGTAACAAATGCGCTCACAGTGTGTCGTACTCTCCCATCGCCATACACGCTGCTGAGATTCTACATTAGCAGCTTCAGGAGGGTTGTAAATTAGAAATGAAGAGGCATGTGGTGACACAGACCTTCAGACCTGCACTGGGGCTCTCAGAGGCTCTCAGAGGCCCCACACAAACTACCATTTCAATTCTCCACATGTCCTTCTGTGGCCCGAGTGGCCGGGCAGGAGTAATTCACAACTGCATGCAGTGGAGAGAGCCTGGCATGATGGCTACATCTCTGACACCAGAGATCTCCCCGCTGCGATCCTCAGTCCCTGGCGCCCCGAAGAGCATCGTAGCAGTCTGACAAAACAGAGCTGTCACAGTGAGTCTGCTCCGAGACAGGGAACAGACTCTCTCTCTCCATCCGTCCATCTATCTGGCTTTCCTCCATTCGCATTATTCGTCTAATTTACAGCTTTACTACTTTCCCTTCTTTATTTGCATCCATAATTTATTTATTTATTTTACTTTTCTTTTTTTCTCCTTTAATTTCTCCTGCCTGTCTGTATGCCTGTCCTTTATTTCATCATCATTTTCTTTCTACTTTCTTTCTTCCATCTTTGTTTTAATCTATCCACCCAGCCATTCGTTTTCATTTATTCCTTCCTTCCATACTTCCTTTCTTATAGAATTGGAGGGACGAAACCCTCTTTGATCACATGCAGAGCACACAGCACACACAGTGAAATGTGTTTAACCCATCCTACTACCAGGAGCAGTGGGCAGCTATTGTACAGCGCCAGCGGAGCAATGGGGGGTGGGGGGTTGTCCGGTGCCTTGCCAGGAGGTGAACTGGGACCTCTCCAAGTAGCAGTCCACACTCCATATTTCGGTCTGTTCGGGGACTTGAACCGGCGACTCTACGGCTCCCAGCCCCTACTGACTGAGCCACTGCCATCTATTGCCATCCCTCACTTCCTTCGTTCCATTGTTTTTCCTCCACTTTTTTTGACCGTTCTTTACTTTTCCTTTTTCTATCTTCCCTTCCTTTTCCATCCTTCAGTCCATCTGTCCTGTTGGCTGATTTGTGATATTGGGCTTTATAAATAAAATATAAATGTTCCGTCCTGCTCTCTGCTCTGCACACATTGGGCTCCATGTGGCTCCAGCCTCATGTGCTGCTCATGTTTGGACAGCCAGAGACAATCAGATCCGAGTTAAATGTGGCCTCACACCAGGATCCACACTGATTGGTGCGTCAACACAGGCAGCAGTTGAACCGCCTGCTCAAATGTGACATTATTTGTTGTGCCAGCCATTCAAATCAGCCTAAGATCTCTGGAACAGGTGAGAGCATGGGATTTGAGCAGCCGGTGTAAATCCAGCCCGTGTTGACTGTCACACCTATCAGCAGAGAACAGTGAACAGTGACTCAAAACGCTGTCTCTCCCTTCAAATATGATGTGGCAAGTATTTGTTGCATTTTTGTTTATTAATTTATTATTAATGTATTGCTGTCTAAACAGGAAACACAATGTTTCCTTTTGTTTTAACAACATGCCACATGCAGATGAGAGAAATGCAAGGATTTGATCCAGCAGTTACAATGAGGAGGCGGATGATTTAAGGGGGCTCTCTGGAGGATTTGGTTCCTGCTGGTTGGCTGGTGAGGTTGCAGCAAGAGACGGGGGAGAGTCACAACCAAATCACTGCAATTAGTGGCAGAAGCACAGGAGACTAGTGCCCCCCAGTGTTTGCTCGATATATATGATTAGTCTCTGTACACTGCGACGCGACCAGATTAAAAACTCTGAATCTCTGAATACTAAATGATTTTCTTTTGTTCTGTTCATTGATCCAGAGAAATTGGAATTTACTTTTTGGCACAAGTATACCTTGACAGCTCACCTTTAACTGCTGACACAATCATCTTTCAATGATTTGTATGTCCTCTGCAGTTTTGTTCTCTTTCAAATCAAAAACCCAGGCAGAGTTGCTGAGTGTTTGAACATGAGACAGAAGATCTATAAATCTCTTTGGATGCTCATCCGTAACATGAGAAGAGACTGGAATGCCATCTAGAGGTTAGCTAGCTGATTGTTATGTACAGTCAGTGGTGGAAGAAGTACTCCAATTCATTACACAAGTAAAACACCACAATGTAGAAATACTTAGGGTAAGATTCTGCATCTGGAATCCTACTTAAGTAAAAAAACATACATATCGGGGTGCAAGCAGCATTTTACTGGTCGCGGTGAAACTAGTTTTATCGTTGTTTGGTGGTTCTTCACATACGGGTTGTGTTCCTCATAAGATTCACAGGATAAATCTGAGGGCTTGTGATGCAAATTTGGGCGGGGATAACGTTCTGCTACAAAAGTAAGTCAAATCTACAATATTCCCCTATTGAAATATAGAGAAATAAGCATTAAATGCAAACACTCAAGTAAAACACCTGAACACTTGAGTGAATGCAAGTATCTGTGGTATAATCGCTTAAAATATCACATGTAAATGTTTAATGTCATGTTTATTTTGTTGAGGTTCTTTTACATTAAAGTTAAATGGATTCACCCTGGGCTAGTTTCTCATTCATGGATGAAGTATTCATTACACCCCTTTCAGAGGCAATTCTCCATGGAGAAGCACTAAGACTGTAGTGACCTACATTACTTCATGTATATTGGTGTACAGTATGTCTACAGCTTTTCTTCCTCGCTGTGACTCAATACCCATTATCCCGTTATGAAGGTCAGATTGATTGTGTCCATAATTTATCCGTCTCTGACACTACATGCATCACATGAGGCTGTTATCAGTGTTTATCCAAGAGGGGCCAGGAACGTGAGCCCAGGAATCCACATGCTGCCATTGTGCTGCATTTATATTTCTGTACAATACAGGATGACATGTTACAGGCTTATCACACATAGAGGGCTAATGACAGATCATTACAGGAAATAGAAACATACCTTGTGTGAAAGGCATCAGTATTAAGTATTTCTGAAGGCCTCTGTGTATCAGTATTCCTGAAGGAAAAAGGTACAAATACGATTTCCTCTGACAAAATGCCAGCCTGGTTGGTTTAATGACATTTTAAGAACTTCATCTGAATATCCCATTGAGCCTAATGAGGGATACATCCTTTCCCCTGAAGCTAAAGTCCTGTCTCCGTGGGAAGCGACTGATAGCAGGTAGACTTTGCCCTGAAGGAAAACTACACAACAGGAAGAGCAGCGGAGCAGAAGCCTGGCCGTCACAGCAGAGGTAAGGCACATTAGACAGGATTAGAGCTGTAATTACTTTATTTAAGTCAAACGGCACTTGATGCCTTGTTGTACAATTGTAAATGATGAGGGGTTGCCTACTTTCAAAGGTCCTCATTCATCATATCTCAGAAATGATGTGAGGGCAATTTGGGCTATATCGCGAAACAAAGTCCACTTGATGTCATTTAAATATTTGAAAATATGTGTAATGTCCTCTTTGTTCTTCATATCACCAGTTTGAAATTGGGTTGAGCAAATTAATAAACAAACTACATTTAGTTTAAGGTGGCCATTGTTTTATCACTGCCTCAACCATTAAGAATGACTAATACTACAGGAAGTGGACACTGTTACTGATTAAACCATAATGTGGCAGATTTACATGAAGTGGAATCCGTAAGTCAGTTTCTTTACTACAGTCAGTGTAGTCCAGGCTTTACTGAAGTTCCATATCATTGGGTAGTTAATTACAACGCCTTCTCTGTAATGACTAATGCAGCAGCAGGGACCTCAAAGGGAATGTGTTAGTGTTCAGTACAGATAGGATCCCTGAGTTTACTGTCTGTGTGTCCTTCTTGATGACCGGATTTCCTTTGAGAGCAATTAACCACAACCTATTTAGCTTTTAAATATACATACAGCTCAATTAAATGGAGGCTTAAGGCCATACTTATGGATGTTAGTCATGGATGGCTCTCGTGTTTGTGTGATGCATCATTTCGTAATTACCCAGTTATTTGTTCCACACTGACATTGCTCCCTTTGCCAATGTAACATCCATGATGAAAGTTTTGGCGATGTTCAAAAGGATGTCTCCCATGAACTTTATTGAAGTCTGACATTTCTGCTGTGTCACTTTTGTTCCAAAATTGATGAAAAGATCTACTTACTTTTGGTGGAATGGAGAGTAAAGACGGCAGCAACGGTGGGTATGGACCGCACCCCCCTCCGTACAACCCTTACGACCATGGGCAGAGTCCTTACACAGGGACAAACTATCAGGTTAACAGCAATATTACATACTATATTGCATTTTGAGAATGTAAGCAATATTTTCATTCATTGTGTATTCAATATCCAATTTTTAGGACTGCATGAGCCAAAATCAAGAGCAAAGCAAATGTCTAAAAGCACTTTTGTTTACGTACAGATGATGGATTTCCTTTCCTGATCCACATTCACATTATTTCATGAATGTGTTCAAATGTAGAAGTGTTGCTTGAACTGCCCTGTGTTGTTGTTGTTGGCTTGGACATGTCAGGTGGGGAATGGGAACGTTGCAGTGGTCTCCCCTCCTGGCCCCTACGATAACTCGGTCCATCCTCAGGGCCTGGATGGAGGCGAGCAGCAGTACGGTCAAGCTCCACCTGGCTACAGTCAGGGCTTAGAGGATAGCAGCTTCAGTGACGCCGCCATACGAAGAGGTGAGGGCTGCAGGGAGGGAGGAATGGGCAGGGGGAGGGACAGGAAGCAAGGGAAGCCAATATGTTTTAGTTTGCATGGTTTGCATAGCTGATGAAGGGAATACTCCCTAATTTGCTTTGCAGTGTTTTCTAAAATTGAATAACGTTTTCTGCCTCAGCTCCTCACCTCACACACACCACAAATCATTTTAAGTGAGAGGTTGAGATGTTGGAAAACAGAAGCTTTACTCCATAAACACTTACCTGCCTGCTTTGCTCTGGCAGGTTCTTTAATGTTGGTGTTGTGCATCTGTCCGTCTCTCTTTTCTTCCTGAACAGGTTTCATAAGGAAAGTCTACCTGACCTTGATGCTTCAGCTGCTGGTGACTGTCGGGATCATCTGTGCCTTTCTTTACTGGTGCGAGACACACTTTGACACAGGGGACTTACTCCCCAAAAAAAGATGTCAGAAACCTATCCATCATTCCACGTTGAGCGGAGTCTGTCAGAGCAGCCAACTTCACACAGCAGCACGACTACCATAGTTGTCCCTGAAAAAGCTTTGAGCACACGACCCAGCGCTGCTCAAATCACCATAAATATGTGAGGTTAGACTAGATGGTAGAGCATAAAAGGGCATTTCTGCCACATCATATTTTAGCTTGCAGTAGTTTGAAAGCTTTATAGGTTTTGTATAATAGATGTGGTAGATTGCTGCTACAGTAATATCTTTTCATAAATTGTGTTCAGCTCCCATGTGCACAATGCTGTGTCCTCTGTTAATATTTAATACAATCATTGTACTGCCTCTATCAAATAAATGGTGCCTCTATTAAACACTCCCCTCTGCCTCTCCATTTATCTTTTGGAAACACAGGGACGCTCTCAGGGAATGGACATGGGCCAACTACTGGTTCTCCTACGTCATGATGTAAGCTAACAAAAACATTCAGTTAGAGTGTCTACACGCTGCACACTTTCTAGCTTTAACCAGTTTGACCAGCTACAAATCTCCTGTGGGTGAGTTTTACCCAAATGAAAATGTCGCTCATGGAAAACCTCAGAAGTAAATCACAAACTGTCCCCGCGGTCTGAATCCTAATCCAGGAAACGGCCAGCCACACTGCATAAATAATGCACTCAGTGGTTTCACACATTGAACCCAGTCCTTTTTTCTGTTTACAGCCTTTTTATTTTGCCATTTACGATATACTCTATATTTTTCTGTGAAATAGGGCGACGGTGTTGGTGCTCATCCTGGTCCTGTCCTGCTGTGACAACCTCCGTCGTCAAGTCCCCCTCAATTTCATCGCCCTGGGTCTGTTTGTGAGTAGAAGCGCTACCAGCCAGGCATCAAATTAAACCCCCGCCACATCTGCTCTATTCCACCGTTTTTTTCCCATGTATTTACTTTCCATTTGTCTCTCTCTCAGACTGTGGCAGAGGGCCTGATGCTGGGATCTATTTCAGCGTGAGTGTATGCTGAATCCCCACCTGATGCCGACTCATTTGCACAATAATAACCTGATTTTGATCCATATCTAATAGCGTGTTGGTAGCCAGAGATGAAGCCATCAAACCTGATAAGATGTTATCATTGTTGGTTTACCAAATTTAAAAAAGCACATGGAATCATATTTCTCTGGGATTCGGCTGAATACCAATCAGAACATCGCGGTTGAAGTTGTGATTTGGTTGTAGAAAACCAATCATTCTGCCGTTGTAAACACATGTTACCTCAGCCAACTGCAACATGTCTGGTATTTACACAGCTTGTCACTCAGACAGCAAAGGCATCACTTGAAACCTGACTATCAATAATACATTCAGATTATCATATTTATGGGACCTTGCCATAACTGAAGCTGAACAAAGGGCGATACATTATGCAATCCACGTCCAGAGGGCCTACCATCACTCTACTTCAGACACATAATACAGACTATGAAATGGAAATAATCCCACGTTTCTTAAAGGAAATACATGTTTCTTCTTTAGGAGAAAACAGAACCCTACTCCCTGTGTCCACACAGCATTATGACTCGTTGGACATGACATTATGAGGGGATTTTCCCACGTCACATCTGTTTGATATTTCTTTCTGCAGGTACTACAATGCAGATGCAGTTCTGTGGGCCGTGGGGGCCACAGCGCTGGTGTCCTTCTCCTTGACTGTGTTTGCTATGCAGACAAAGGTGAGATCTGTCACTGAGCACAGCAGTGCAGCCTGCGGTGACATTTCGCCCTATACGTGGGTATGGACCAGGCGTCAATTAGACGCCTGCAGCTAGTGCAGAACGCAGCTGCACGTCTACTCACTGGCCACAAAAAGCGTCACCACATCACCCCAATTATGGCCTCATTGCACTGGCTTCCAATTCGGTTCCGCATTGATTTTAAACTCCTTTTATTTGTTTTAAAAGCCCTAAATGGGCTGGCTCCGGCCTATAGCAGAACTCCTCCATCGCTACACCCCAGCCAGAGACTTAAGGTCGGCTGACCAGCTGCTGCTGGTAGTGCCCAAGACCAGGCTCAAAACCAGAGGGCACCGAGCATTCGCAGCAGCTGGCCCCAGGCTCTGGAACACTCTGCCCCTCCATGTGAGGTCGACCCAGACCCTAGGGGTTTTTAAATCAACACTAAAAACTCACTTCTTCTCCCTGGCCTTCTAGTCAGAGCGGAGCACGACTCCTGACATTTCCCTGTGTTTGATTTTTATATTTGCTGTTGTAATTTATTGTCTTCTGTTTGCGACTGTAGTAATGTGTTATTTATAATTTGCATGTACAGCACTTTGGCTCAATCAAAAATCATTTTAAAAATGTGCTATATAAATAAAACCTGATTTGATTTCATAACCTACCTTGCTATGCCAGTCAGTTCTAAATGTCCGGATCCTGAGTTGGTTTCCTGTCCAGTCAAAGTGTTGGCCAGGTTTTCTCATGCACAGTTTGCACAGTCACCAACAAACTTTTAAACTCTTAATAGCTTTGCTTTCCAGGCAAAACTGTGATTACTGCTGAGATCAGTGTAATTGTCAATCACGTTCATTCCTTATGTCCGCTGGAGGGACAGAGTTAAACCTCTGGGCCGTCCTCATGCTGGCCGAGGTCGCTGCCATAAATCTTGAGTTCAGAAATGGCCGGGAGCCTTTTGTTGTTTGCTGAATCTCCCCCTCCTCCATCTCCTTTCACCACGAACTGTCTAATAAAGCATGCACAGTCTGAGAATAATCTTTAAAAGGGCCTTTCAGGGACACAATGGTAGATATTAGGATCCTTTTGCCAGATACATTTTAATATTAAAAAAGCTAACACACATACACTTGCATTCCTGATCCCTCACAAATAATCTAATCTAAAAACAAGAACACTTGAACAACTCTGATTTATTAAAGTGGACCCCGGCAGAGTTATTATACAGGCAGTAGGGCAAAAGATCGGACAAGAAATTTCATTTAGAATCCTTCTTAATTGCCTCTAAATAGAGTTTGAAATGTCACACATGCTGACACTTATTGCATCTGAAGGAGCTGCAGACTTTTAATTCTCCTGCTCAGATTGGAGCAAAGCAGGGAACAGGTGGCTAATGATTATACTGAGAATAAATCTGCTCTTAAAAGCTCTTTTAGTAATCTGGAGAAGGAAGGCGTATGCATCAGGTCTAAACAGCCAGCATAAAACGGGGAAACTGTGATAAAAATAGAAAAAGTGGCCGCGCCCTCCGGCTCATAAAACAGGATGTTTTATGAGCCGAGTGAGCGGTCACTTCGGCAAAAACACTTTTGGTCTATTTCTCTTTTTTATGACTCCACGTTCACCCTGCAGTTAACGCGGCGCCGGAGCTTTTGGGTCTCTGTCGCTGCGATTTAAATGCCATAAACACTTGCATGTCTGGCCCGTGGCTCCTCAGGTGATCAGTGTTGGTGATTCTCTCGATGTAGCTGCCATCTTTTTTCTGTCAATCCGAGAAGGGCATGCAGGCCAAAAGACCACCCCACCCCCCCACTCTGTTCTATGCCTGCCTTGCAGCTTGTTGATTAATTATCCAGAATCATTACATCCAGAATATTTGTGTGTGTTGAACTGCAATGTCTTCATCATTTGGTAACCGCGGCGCCTCGCAGCACAGCTGCAGTGTAGATGACCTTGATGTGTGTACATGAGAGATGTTCTGTCTGCTCTTTTCTGTTTGAGAGGCTCCTCACACTCATCGTCTCTCTCTCTCTCCTCCCTCCTTTCTGCCCCAGTGGGACTTCACCGGACTAAATGGGAGTCTGTGGGTGTTTGCCTGGACCCTGTTTTCGTTTGCATTGCTTTGTGGGATCCTCCGATCGCAGGTAGATCAAAAAAGCTGCCGTGTTTACGCCTGTGTTCGCAGTGAGAACAGCTTTGAAATGTAATGCAGTCAGAGGGAGACAGCTCTTATCCTCAGGATGTACTGGAGCTGACCTGTGCTGAGCAGACTATAAAGAAGAGAGCATGAACTCTGAAACCTCTCAGGAGCTGATCTCAAGACTCATGCATCCCAATACACTGCTGTTCAACTGCCTCAGCTTTAAGCAGCACATGTACAGGAAGAAGCATTCCACTGACTTTAGACTGCTATTTTTACACAACCACAAATGAATCTGAACAGCAAATAAACACTGCTTTGTTCAACTATATTGTTACCATTATCAAACATCTACCATCATATTTATTGTACAGAGCAAGAGGCTGAATACATGTTTTAAGATATGAATTTGAAATGTGAGTTTATTTTCTTACTAGATAATTGCTCCATGTTTGTAAGAAACATTCACAAATCAACGGTATTGCTGAATTGTCTCTGATTCTTTCCACAGTATCTTTACATCTTATACGCCTGCCTGGGAACCCTGCTGTTTTCTTTAGTAAGTATAGTGTAACAACATAACTTGGTTTTCAGCAATGCAGGTTCAATTAAAAACATATTGAAAATGACATTTTTAAGAGAAGAAAAACATCATGAAACCAGGCGCTAATGTCAAGATGTATGATCTGATTCCTGCCTCCGTTGTCTGTCACAGTCATTAGTGTAAACGAGAGGCTCTGATGTCCTCGTGCCCTTTCATTCCGACGATGCAGCGTTTAGCAGCAGTCGGCTTCATTCTCACAGCCACCTCTCTGCGTGCCTCTGGCATTAACAGCAAATGTTGTGACCCGTGGTGTCAGCGGCTGCAACAAACTGCTGCTGCACACAGAGCCGAACAGGCTGTCAACAGCGAGTCACAACTTACTTTCAGCTTCCGCTATTATTTATATAGCCTGTTTATGGGCACAGCCCCCCCTCTCTTAAAGATAAGAGATTCTGCCCGTGTTTCTCTTCAGACCGCTTCCTGCTCTCGGTCTCTCTTTTGACTCACTAACACGCTGCCTTCAGAAGTCAGGGTTGAAGCATCTCTCTGTCTCTCTGCAGTACTTGGTGTTTGATACCCAGCTTATCCTGGGCGGGAAACACAGGAAGTATGAAGTCTCTCCCGAGGAGTATGTGTTCGCCGCTCTCAACCTCTATTTGGACATCGTGTCTCTGTTCCTGCTCCTGCTGCAGCTCATCGGCCTCTGTCGCTGACACTGAGCCTGGCAGGCCTCCCAAAGGAACTCCTCCTGCTCACAATAAAAAATCCTCAAGTACGTCATATCCTTCTAGGATGCAGATTTACAATCCTGTTTTCCATCTGCTGCCTTATTTAAATAGGCAGGGATGTCTGCGATGCGTCCAAGATACAGATTTGTTTTACTTGTCTTGTGTCAGGGTTAATGTTATTAAACTGCAATATGTTATGCAAAATGTTTTTTCAGAGTGCTACATTTGAGAATTTAAAACCACACTAGCATACATGTATACCTTTCAATTGCATGTGCCAAATATTTTTTTATATGAATAAAGTGCTTCATAATCAACTCTGTGTTTTGTGTTTTAGCAAGAACCTCAAACAATTCAGCCAATACTCTTGATTATGATATTATTTAGTAAAATGATTCAGCCAGTAGGCCTACTGTTGATGATATTATTTCCCATATAATCTGTGCCACAATTTTTGAGAGAAACTCACTCTGGAGGGTTTTCCAGCATAGTGAACATGGAAATGTTCAGTACACCAAAGTTGTATGATAGAAATGTATATTATGAGTCCCCAGCACATGCATATGATAGGCAATTTGCATAATTAGCACAAGTGACGTTCATTAAAATTAATGGTATTATAGCCCATGTAAACAATTGTGTACAAAAAAAAGAGATATTTTCAGGATAAAAAAATGGCAGTTTTACCAGAGTGGCAACATCTGTACTCTTGGTGGGCTGATTCTGATTACCATGAGTAGTGTTGGGACTATTGGATAGAGAGCACAAGATTATTATTTCTACTGTGGATTATTCTTTTTCAAATAAATAGACAATCTGTCAAATCCAAATGATCAAAAGTCCCCTAAATCTTCAAAATCGACCAAAAATGTAAGCCAAAATCAGCCCAGAGTACAAATATTGAAATGTTCTTGTAGAAACTGCCATTTGTGATACTGAAAATGTAAAAAATTGATTCAGCATCCTCAATAACCTGCAAAATCACTCAAATACTGTCCAAATTGGTCAAGCCATCTTTTAACCATTGTCCACATAGGCTATAATTGTAATTAATACTAATTAACAAAAGTTATGGTCGAGCAAATTGCCCAGCAAGTTAGCATCCAGCAGTTTCTATGTTCTGGGGACCCGTACTACATTTCCATTATGAAACGTTGGGGTTAACTAACATTTCCGGGTTCACAATAAGACTGAGCTGGCAACTAGACTAGTTCAATCTTTACAGACAATGAACATGCAGAAAAACCTACAGGAAATGGAAAAGCCCCTAAAGCACAACAGGGCCCAGTGATGGTCAGCTGTTGAGAAGAGGTGTCAGTCATCATGTAGTTTAGGGGAAAGATGCTTTTGGAAACCAAGCTAACTCCATTAAGGGACAGAAACAGATCCACAGGTATCTCAATGACAAAACAAAGCACACATTCAAACTCAACACAAAGTTTATTGGCATCACACATCAAACATTTTTCATATAAAGAGGGAATGTATCAAGTATAGACTACGAAAGTGCAAATAGCATTTCAAGGATTAGTTGCTTTACAATAGAAAATCTCAGTGAGTTACAAAATGCTATATGCCGTTTTAAAATAAATCACCTGAACATTAGAGGTGAAAGGAAGTACAAACTCCATTAGACCTGTACCCACTTCATGCACAGAGGCCAACGTGCAGTATCTCTGTTTCAACCCACGTCCAATGAAAGACCTTCACTAACTATATGGCACTCACAGTTTCACAACTTCAAGACACTGGTCATCACTGCCTTCAGATCTCCTTTAGTGGCTCTATCCGTATGCTAGGGGAAAAAACAGCTGATCTGCTTCGGTCAGACATTAGTCTGTACAAAAACACAATTCAATCTTAAAGAGAAAACACTGATCCATGTGTCAATGGTTATTCACAATCCATTTTCTTTCATGGGTTACACTGATTTCAAATAAATACCTACTTTATATTGCAACATTCCTCCATTTTAGTGTCTTCAGGTAAGATCCATGATACAGGTAGTCGTTTGAGTTTCTACATCTCAGAAAAACCAACTGTTTTCAAATGTAGGGACAGAAGCCCTGCTGCACAAAAACAAGCGCAACATATTTTTTCAAAATCTTTTTGAACAATATTGGAAACATTAACCGTTCCCATTATACCAAATCATATCAAATCAGTGTTACCCATTAACATACTAATAGAACCAACAAAAAGCTCATGCTACAAATAATTAGATGAGAAAAATAATCAAGATCTCATGTTTCTCGTATGTAAGAGAAATAACTTTTAAGGTAACAGGTGTTTGTCTACACTGTACATACTGTGTAATAATTAGCACTTGGAAACATGTTCAAAAAGAAAGAAAATAATGTTGATTGACTAAAAGGCACTGTGTATGTCTCTGCGTAGAGAAGGTGGACTCCTCGTGTTCCAGGTGCAGGAGACATTCATGGACCCTCCATGCATTACCCTATGAAGGCTCTGCTCATATCACACTAACAGGACCCAGAGAGTCATTACAGGGACTTGGGCGCGATTAATTAATTCACCATAGTCTGAATGACATTGCCTGATTATCTCTCTCACTGGGCTGTTCCTGCAGTGTATAAACAAGACTTCTCAGTGTCTGCTCAGTGTGTCACGCTGCACTCTGCAGTGCTCACACGAATGTGAGCGCGCTACAAAGGATGAACTGAATGACCCCTCGGGGCCTGTCAGCTGTTTCTGAAGACATTTCTCATTGAGAGAGTGTGAGGGATAAGGCTTTGGGATGAACAACCATTGTCAATTCCTAAATGTTTTTTAGACCTCTACCAACAAATGTAAATTGCTTTGTGTGAATGTTTCACATAATGAAGTACACAACTATAATGCTGTTCAACTACAGATTAACACGGCACACTATTACAGCTTTTACTTGGTCATATATCACACAATCTCAAATACAAATATGGCTCCAGACTTTCACATTTAGGTTTAGTTGTTGAGATTGTAATAAGCAGGCACAATTTGTTTAGAAGAATCCACTTGGCGACTGCAAACGGTGCTTTTGCAAGTCAGTGTTTGGCACCTAAAAGGGAGGTGTGCACAGGAGCAAGACTCCCTGCTTTACAGAGTTACAGGGTGAGTGTGAATAACATCAGTCAGCCATTACATTATGTCGGGGTGAAAACCTCCCTCAGACATGATTTAGACACATACATTAGGCTTTTACAAATACCTGCACTATGCAAAAGACTCTACATTTCGTATCTCCTCTATAAGTGGTTTCAGAAAACGGCAAGTTATTTATACTTCTAACATTTAGTAAATATCCTTGAAAAGTGTTATCTAATTTCTCCTTCAGTTAATGCTTTCTTTTCGCAAGGGCTGCTTGTTGGGGGTCTGACAATACAGTAAATGCAGGAAAAGCGATGCCACACCAATGCTATACCAACCTAAAGGCATGTACTTCATGCACTCCCTGTCTGCTGCACATGCTTCAGTTTAGATCCACACTGCAGTCCAGCTGGTGGCTCATGCACCTCTAGCCTATTGGCCAAAAAGAAGACAAAAAAACAAATGAAGGATTTCTTTGAAAATAGGTATCTGCAAGGAGATCCACTGTTAAGCACATTTGAATAATTCCTCTTGAAATTAAATACTAAAACAACCAATTGCGTGGACCCTCTGGGATATAACGTCACCAACTGGAATAGAGTGTGGATCGAGACAGCTCTAACTTGTAGTTTGAATGTAACGGCTGTTACACCGGGTAACCTGTGGATAGCACTTACAAGTTTAGACAACTTTTGAGTGTCTAAACTTCTTGCCCCACTTTCCTGTGAACCGATACATTCTTAATTCTGTATACATTCCACCTGAACAGCTACTGTACATGTTCCACAACTCAACTTCATTTGCAAACTTGAGTGGTTTTTGGCCTTTCCGAAAGAGCCCCTTCCCATCTCTGCCTCTTCACACCAGGTGGTCCTCCCACTCAGAGGAGCTGCTGCTGGGCATCTGCTCAGAGTCGCACTGTGGAGTGTCCACCCTTGAGGTTCCCCGTGATGTATGATCGCTGCTTTTGTCGAGGGTGGCCATGTAAGAAGGGGGCGTGGTCTCCAGCCCCACCAGATCTAACTGTGTGGGCCTCTGAGCCGCGGCACCCTCCTTCTCCTCCTTTTGAGAGCAGAAACCCACCTCTGCCGTCACTTCCTGAGGTTTCCTGTTCTCAGGCGGGATGCATCCGCTCTTCTCCTCCTCAAGCGGACCCCCTCCTCCGCCTGCATGGAGTGCGCTGAGGTTGGAGTCAGTGTCAGAGGAGGTGGAGGGGACCAGGGTGATGCCTTGAGGATTCATGTCATGGAACCACGCCATAATATTGCCCAGCAGGTTAGCATTGGCTAGTGCGGAGGAGGAGGATGGGTCGTGGCTGCCGTAAGTGTTGGAGTCCAACGTGTCGCTGGAGGAGGAGAAGAGGCCGGTGGAGGAGCTGCTGCCACCTGGAGCCACTGGGATGGGCAGCGAGGCCCTGTAGGCCCGGAGGTGGCTGTCAGCGTGCTGCGCAGAGAACTGGCTGCTGATGGAGCCCAGTCGGGCCAAGTTATCTTCAAGCTCCAGCAGCTCGGAGCTGCTTAGAGAAGCTCTGGACAGCAGCTCCACACCTGCAGCACTCTGCTCCAGCCTGGAGGGCAGAGAGGTGCCGATGGCGCCGAGCGAGGCTTCGTTGGCGAGTGCGTCATGGTTGTATGCGATCTCTGCCATCGCTGAGTCCTGGAGCGACAGCTGGATGGCCAGGAGGATGTTAGGGTCATCGTCGTCCAAAGAACCGAGACCCTGCAAGAAACAAGTGCCAGTGATGCAGGCCAAACCAATATCATCCACTAACAAGGCAGCAGCAGCAGCTCCACTCCTCAACTTCAAATCCAGCCATTTGGCAAGGAGAGTCAAAGCAGCAGCAGGTAAGAACTGGAAATGGAAACAAGCAGTGAAGAAATCTACAGACTAGAAACATAATAACAGGCAAAGGCCACTTTGTATTTATTATAGCTGCCGTTTTGTGAGTGCGTTTTTCAGATTTTACACTTCAAAATTCATCAAAGATTATTCTGTTTTATAGTTATGTGAATATATAATGACAACCGTCAATCACATTTCTCCTGAATCGGACTCTGGATTTATCTCCTGACTCTTGTATAATTGAACAGTGTGCACAATGATAGTCTGAAGAAGCATCCTAGACTGAAGCATGCCTTTTTAAGAGTGCCTTGAAAAATATAAAATATATAAGAGAAACAAAAACAAGTTAAGCAATCCCACCTGGTTCATGCCACACACTAGACATTGTCTAAAGTATCAAAGGATAAAAGCCTGGAACTGAAGGTGGGAACTGTGCACTCACCATCAGATGATGTCTGCGTCCACTAACCTGTGAGTCTGTGTAGAAAAGAAATGGACAAACAGCCATAGTCAAAATATACATATTCAAATAAATCTCAACTCATTGATAATCAACACTTTTCCCCAATTCATCTTTATTTTAGCAAACACTGCAAAATGATCAAATAATGGCAACCTCACAGATTCTCTGCATTCCCTGGAAAATAACTAAGTCAATATATTCATCTGAAATCAATGAATCCTTCCTGGCACAACAGAACCTTTTAGCTGGCTGCCAAACTGCAAACTCTGTCCATCTTTTATTCCAGCCAGCCACAGACAGAGCAGCAGTGTGATACATAAGACTGATGGATTGGAAATATTGGCCAGTTGAACTTGAGAAGTTGTAATGTTCTAACGTTTGGGCTAATTCCCTCATTTGGGCTCTGAACACATCACCTTAGAGAACTAAACTTTAAATGTAGTTTAATCTAATGGGTCATCTGAGCTTATAAAACGGACAAGTCAAATCAAGCAATCTGATTGGTTCTTAGCCGTGATATAGAGCGTATACCACGGGTAGAATTGTAAATTACTTTTCACAACAAGTCAGTATCCCTCCGCGTCTGAGAAAAACAGTATACAGTTGGGCTGTCACGTCGGGCCGAACCACGCCCCTTAGCTGTGATATAATGAGCATACAGGACTGTCTCAGAAAATTAGAATATTGTGATAAAGTTCTTTATTTTCTGTAATGCAAATTAAAAAACAAAAATGGTCCATACATTTCTGGATTTCATTACAAATCAACTGAAATATTGCAAGACTTTTATTATTTATAAATATTGTGATTATGGCATATCAGCTTAAGAAAAACTCAAATATCCCTATCTCTAAATATTAGAATATCATGAAAAAGTATACTGTAGTGCGGTGTTCAATCGATCACTTGAATCGTCTCAATTAAACTCGAACACCTGCAAGGGTTTCCTGGCCTTGAAAAACATCTCAGGCTTGGTTCAGTAAACTAAATCACAAGTATGGGGAAGACTGCTGGATCTGAACTGCTGTCCAGAGGACCGTCATTGTGACACCCTCCCGCCATCAGGAGGGTAAGACGACAAAAAGACCATTTCTCAAAGAGCAAGCTGTTCACAGAGGTGCAGTTTCAAGAAGCACATCCACAAAAAGTCTGGTTGGAAGGGGGAAATGTGGCAGGACAACGCTGCACAACCAGAGAGATGACCGGCAGCCCTTTAACAGCATTGTGAAGAAGGTCGCTTCCAGAATTTGGGGCGTGCTTTCAAAGACAGTGGACTGAAGCTGGAGTCCAGGGTATCAAAGTCACTGTTCACAGACGTGTCCCGGGAAATGGGCTACAATAGCCGTATTTCCCGATGGTCATCCACTTTCTGAACCTCAAGACAAGGAAGAGGCGTCTGCCTTGAGGCTAAGGAAAAGAAGCACTGGACAGTTGTGCACAGGTGGTCCAAAGTCTCTTTTCAGACGAAAGCAAGTTTGTATTTCATTTGGAAGTCAAGGCCGCCAGAGTCTGAGAAAGGGCTGGAGAGGAGCAAACTCCCAAGTTGCCTTGAAATCATGTGTGAAAAGTTCCCCACAGTCAGCGGATGGTTGGGTGAGCCATGTCAGGCCTGCTGTGTTGGTCCCCGCACCTGTGTTTCATGCCAAGCCCAGAGTCAAAATGCAAGATGTGTAACCAAAGAGTTTAGAGCACTACACATGCTTCCGTCTGCTGGAAAAGCTCTATGGAAGATGAGAATCTCATTTCGCAGCAATGATCGTGGCAGCCTGGCCCACAGTGGCCAAACGCACGCAGTAAAGGTTGGGGGGGGGGTAATGGGCGTTACTGAATGGCATTACTGTCCTGAGAGTTGCTGGCAATTCCACTGACACTGAACCCCATAGAGAATATGTCGGTATTGTGAAGAAGAAGCTGAAGACACCAGAGACCAACAATGCTAGATGAGGCCTAAAGGCCGCTATTGAAGCCATCCTGGGGCATCATAACACCTCCAGCCGAATGCCAGAGGCTGATTGCCTCCATGCCACGGGCCGCATTGATGCAGTAATCGTGCAACAAGGATTCCCAACGCAAGTATGAGTGCATTAATGGACATTTTCCCAAAAATGTTTGAATTTGTGTTTTTGCTTGTATATAAATCTTTTTTTGTTTAGCGTTGGTATTGAGGACTTATTCTAATTTTTTTGAGAATAGGATTTTTTTGAAGTTTTTCTTAAGCTGTAAATGGCCATATATCAGGGGCAATAATTAAAAAATAATAAAAAGGCTTGCAATATTTCAGTTTTTTGATTTTGTAAATTGAAAATCCCAGAATGTTTAATGACATTTTTTGTTTTTTTTAATTGCATACAGAAAAATAAAAAGAAACTTTATCAGGCAATATCTAATTTTTGCTGAGACAGTTCATGTAATACAAGGCCTGGGTCGTGAAGGCTTATTGCTTAATTAGATTTTGACGCCCAGAACAACGCGGGCTAAAATCGGCTTGATTATGCGAATTAAACATGCGGGGTTTTTTTTTAATGTGGATTTTTTAATGCGGGCTTAAAAATTTAAGGAACGTTGGCGAAAAATAATAGATTTTTTTTTTAAATATTGGGCTGTCTTATTTATTCTCTCTCACACACAACCGGCCACTTTAACGTTAAACGCCGCTTTTCCTATTTCAATTAAACCACATTCCAATGTTTATTTACTTGTTAAAGCAATTGGGCTTAATTTTAAATCCTCAAGCACAACTTCTTCGCCCTCAATTCTGTGTTTTTCATTTACTCGTTTCGATATCTGCAGCTTCAATCTTTAGGCTTACTCCAAACTTCGTTTCTTTGTTACCCTCGAAAGGGTTTTTGGAGTTTTTGAATGGCCTCGCTGAACGATGAAGCTTTGTTTTGGCTTTTCCTTGTCCGGGGGCAGCAGGCAAGAAAAGGCATCATCGTTCGAAATGTTTTTAGAATGAAATTCAAAGTGGGATCCGTCAACCGTGGATTTTTCCTTAATGCCTCCAACAACACAGTTCGCACGGGGTGGCAGCAATTTTGGCAAGGCTTTTTTTTATGACTTGCGCTTCCTTTTGTGACTTTATTATTGCCATTTTTTTTTTATTAACAAACAATATTGCAATAGAAATATAAACTAATATCAATTTATTTTACGTGCAGAAACCTAACTGAGCGCAATCACAACCAGGAATGGTTTTGAAAACGTGTGGAAATGATTTTATCAGGCTTTAAGAATCCATTACCAATTGAAAACCATGCAAACTCCCTGAGGGATAGTCCTGTTCCTTTTTCTGGCCTGCAGTACCCTAAGATGCTGTCAACCTGGAACGTCGTCGGAGGTGCAGGTTTGTTTTTTGCTCGCGGAGACTCGCATGTCGGCCTCTTCCGCTCCTCTGCCTGTTTGGGTTCTCCGTCTGGTAAATTGGGAACTCTGCCATAACCTTAGAACGTCAAAAAGCAGATTTAGTTCAAAAAGAGCAAAATATCCTCATTTTAAATAGCTGTAATTTCCGTTTTGAAATTCCCAAACAGATGGACTTCTAATGGAGCCATTGAACGCCATCACAATATCCCTTATTCAAATCAAACAAATCAACAATGTTGCCTAGGCAGCAACAAAAGTTGCCATGTTTAGCTTGCTCATCAAAATGGCTAGCCAGTTGGCAACTTTTTCCCTGGATTTTGGTATCGAAAAAAATGGAATAGGCTGAATTTAAATAAACTGGCACTTCCAAGTTTACAGGGGAGTCCTGAGCTTCAAAATGTGGTTCTGAAAAGTGTTCTTGTTCAAGGAAGAGATTGAAGCAACTGAGATCTATTCAGACCCTTTTTTTCATCTTCGCGACGGCAAGGCCTTCCAATTCATTCAGTCTGTACCGAAGGCAGCTTGCTCACTGGAAGGGAATTTGGATTAAGGCAATGGAAAAAAAAAAGGTTTCAAGACCTTTTGAAAAAGCAACTACGGGGCAATGTCAAACTAATTCTCAGAAGCAACCCGAATACCTTTATCAGAAGTGGCAGTTTAATTAAAATACAAGAATAAATGAAAATATTCATTTACTGACTTGTTTTGAAAAACATTTTTTGCCAGATTTGAAAATAGGCAAAATACATATTTCTCGGCAGGTTCATTAAGAAAGGGTTGTACGCGTTTTGTATTAGTCCGCACATTTAATTAGCCTCAAAAGCAAGTCCAAAAACAGGCCTCAAAGCAGATCTAACGATGCGCCGTGTTCTTCTTGCGAGAGCGGGGGGGGGGGGGGGTGGCGGGGGGCGGGGGGGGGTTGGGGTGGGATGAAGGCAACATCATTGCTCACATGGGGGTAGGAACTAAATCTGATATTTTTGGCACGTTATCAACTCAGGGGATGGTTTAAAATGCATGTCAAAATTTAAACACAAGGGACAATTATGTCAAACAGGCGGGTTGGTGCCTAATGTCCTAAAATGGAATTGAGGCATAAAAAAAAAAAAAAAAGCACTGATTTGTGTTTTATAGGGGAGTGCAAAAATGATGGGGCAATTTTCTAATGAAATTGGAAATATCTACTGTGTGGGTGAGGGTTTCTTTCTTTTTTTTTTTTTTATTTAACAGGCGGGCGATAACTGACTGACTTATGTTATGAACCAGAATCCGTGATATGA
>NW_011336013.1:126095-129385 GCF_000735185.1 Notothenia coriiceps
GATATAGAGCGTATACCACGGGTAGAATTGTAAATTACTTTTCACAACAAGTCAGTATCCCTCCGCGTCTGAGAAAAACAGTATACAGTTGGGCTGTCACGTCGGGCCGAACCACACCCCTTAGCTGTGATATAATGAGCATATACCACGGCCTGTCGTGAGCTATTGCTTAATTAGATTGACCCTCCAGAAAAACGCGGGCTAAAATCCTTGATTATGCGATTAAACATGCGGGGTTTTTATGTGATTTTATGCGGCGAAATTGCGGAAAGTTGCGAAAAAGAATAGATTTTTTTTTAAATATTGGGCTGTCTTATTTATTCTCTCTCACACNCAACGCGACCTCTGGTGTTGAGAGATGTATCCATGATAGATCTCCTAATGTTGCTCTTAAAGTGCACCAGATTGATGCTTTTAACTTCAATATTTAAAAAAACTGCTATTGATATTTAATTGACTGTTGCAATGAGCGTTGANCCGCCGCTTAAAGGTGGGGGGCGTGGATCGGCCATAGAGCCCATAGAGTTAAAGGTGGTGGACTGTAACCTGTAAAATCCATAGATTTAGGAGGTCCCCTAATGGCCGTTAGCTGTAAAAATCCATAGATTAGCCGCACCGTTATATAAGCCGCAGCGTCGAAAAATGGGGAAAAAGGCGCGGCTTATAGTCCGAAAATTACGGTATATAAAACATGTCTGCAAATTTTTTTTTTAAAAATACCAAACAGATCATACATTTTAGCCATGCCTCATTTCGCTCTATTTGCTCTTTTCCAGCCCTGTTTTTGCAAGGGCTGATTCTGCTTTTGTGGCAGACTACAGTGCCACCTACAGGCCTGGCTTATGTACTACAGCGTCTCCAGCGCTTTCAAGCGGTCTCTCATTCCCCTGATAGGTGGAGGGTTGCCCATATAGGCGGAGAACCCCTTTTCTGACGTCAAACATTTTTTTTAAATAATAATCAGATCCGTTGCAGCCCCGTTTTTAGAGATTTGGGTATGGAGGAAAAGAGAGAGGGTTGTGTTTTCTGACACTTGGTGAGTTCCCTGACACACCGTGGACACATATTCATGTATAAAAGACATACAAAAGTGC
This sequence comes from Notothenia coriiceps, assembly GCF_000735185.1. NCBI lineage: Eukaryota > Metazoa > Chordata > Actinopteri > Perciformes > Nototheniidae > Notothenia > Notothenia coriiceps. The sequence goes on from NW_011336013.1 coordinate 127,190, forward strand.
ATTTTGCATGATAGGTCCCCTTTAAGGTAAGGTACACCACTGCTATCAGATTCTACTGAAATCCTAACAGAGAAAACGTGGCTATGCTAAACGGGATGTAATTGCCTGCACCGATGGGGCTTAAGAGGACTCTAGACAAAGCCTACTCACAGCTTTCTTGTAACTTACAATTGCCTGCAGAATAATAACTAAACTCACTGTTGTTAATAAATTCTTAAAACACCTTTGCGGTGTTTCTTTCTCCCTCCTGCCTACTTCTAAAAGCTCAATATCAGAGGACTAGATTAAGATTAGTCTGAATGTGTAATAAAGATTGACACGGTTATGGCAGACTGCACACTCACTTCCACTGAGGGCTCGACTGAGCTGCTCCATTTTCTCTTTGGCGGTTTTCAACAGGCGCTGCTCCAGCTATTGTGAGGAACAAAGAAGCTGTTAGACTTTATTGTTGGGTAAAACATTTCTTGAGAAGACTGTCTGACCAAACATTGAAGGAAATGCCACACTGTGAGGCAGAATGAGCCAACAAAAGGTAGACGCAGAGGGCTTTTTTTTTTTTTGTTGAATCAAGACATTGTGATCTGCTTATTTCTGCTACAAGAATACTGAGAAAGTAGGAGAGAGTCAAGTAATATTGTTAGAGTACAAATTGTTTGATCAGTTTGTAGTGCATTGAAAAGTATGTCCACCTAAGAGGCCCTGGGGCCAGTTTTACAATATGTGTCTGTACAGAATGCAAAGCAGACATTATTAGCCGCATTCACACCGCAGGACTTTCCCTGGTACTTTGGTTCTTTAGTTCCGTTAGTACCAATAATGTCGCGTTCACACCGCCGGGACTACTCGGGCCGGGAACTCTTTTGGCCATTTTCAGTCCCTGCTAGAGAGGTGGTACGAACCTGGTGATAAAAGAGTGCCAATTTCTATTCTATTTCTATTGGCTGGGCGAATTGCAAACCACGCCCCGTTAGAGGCGTGGTTTGCAATTCGCCCAGCCAATAGAAATAGAATAGAAATTGGCACTCTTTTATCACCAGGTTCGTACCACCTCTCTAGCAGGGACTNAACACGCCGCATCGTTAGACTGCTTTGAGGCTAATTAAATGTGGACTAATACAAAACGGTACAACCCTTCTTAATGAACCTGGAGAAATATGTATTTTGTATTCAATCTGGCAAATGTTTTTCAAAACATGTCAGTGAATGAATATTTCATTTATTCTTGTATTTAATAACTGCACTGCTGATAAGGTATTCGGGTTGCTTCTGAGATTAGTTTGACATGCGTAGTTGTTTCAAACGTCTGAACCTCAAGTTGCCTAATTTCCAATTCCCTTCCAGTGAGGGAGTGCTCGGTACAGACTGAATGATTGAAGGCTTGGTTCGGAGATGAAAGGGTCTGAATGATCTCAGTGCTCATCTCTCCTGGAACAGAACACTCAGACCACATTTGAAGCAGACTCCCCTACTGGAGCTGCCAGTTTATAAATTCACCTATTCCATTTCATACCAAAAAAGGAATCCAGGAAAAAGTGCAACTGTAGCCCATGATGAGCAGTACATGGCAACTTTGTTCTGCCAGCAACATGTTGATTTGTTGATTTGAATAAGGGATATTGTGATGGGTTCAACTGCTCCATAAGAGCATCTGTTGAATCAAACAATACAGTCTAATTTAAATGAGGGGATATGCTCTTTTTGACTAAATCTGTTTTTGACGTTTCTAAGGAGTATGCAGAGTTCCAGTACAGACGGAGACACAGGCAGAGGAGGAGAGGCGACATGTCGAGTCTCCGGAGCAACACACCTGACCCCGACGACTCCAGTGACAGCATCTTAGGTACTGCAGGCAGAAAGGACAGACATATCCCTCAGGGAGTTTGCATGGTTCAATTGGTAATGATCTAAAGCCTGATAATCTCACACGTTCAAACCATTCCTGGTTGTGATTGGCTCAGTTAGGTCTGCACGTAAAATAAATGATATTAGTTTATATTTCTATCAATTATTGTTTGTTAATAAAAAATAGGCATAATAAAGTCAAAGGAAGGCAAGTCATAAAAAAGCCTGCCAAAATTGTGCACCCCGTGCAACTGTGTGTTGGAGCATAAGAGAAAATCCACGGTGACGACCCACTTTGATTCATTCAAACATTCGAAAATGCTTTCTGCTGCTGCGGACAAGAAAGCCAAACAA
>NW_011336013.1:129415-146371 GCF_000735185.1 Notothenia coriiceps
GGGGGGGGGGGGCACATCTCTCACATTAGGACTAATCTGATATTTTTGGCACGTTATCACTCAGGGATGTTTAAATGATGTCAATTAACACAGGACAATATGTCAAACAGCGTGTCTAAATGGAATTGCAAAAAAAAGCACTATAGTGTTATAGGTGAGTGCCAAATGATGCATTTCTAATGATTGGATATCTATGTGTGTGACGGTTCTTTTTTTTTTCATTTAACAGCGCTGATAACTGACTGATATGTATCAACAGATCCCGTGATATGAAGGTGTCAGAGGACGGACGATAAGAGGCAGCCTATATTTAGGAATATACTGCATATTCCTAAATTAAGTGTATTACTATTATTAATTTTTAATTTACTTCAAACCTAGATCCACAAATAAGGAATAATATTTTAGGGTTCAGCTTTTGTAGTGACCACTCGCACAATTCATTTGAATGTATCGTAAAGCTAAAGGTCATAGCTTATAAATGCTAGTGTGTCCAATAACATAAACAGCTTTTATGTAATGTATTTGCACATCTGCATATGAATACCTCGGGAAATAATCAGCTCATATCATATATTTGTCGCAGTGTTAAAATGAAAAGGCCTCTCACCCAGACACTGTCTGATGTTTCCACCACTATGGAGCGAGGCATTGTGAGAGCGGAGCATCTGTAGCTGAGAGGCAGCATCAGGCTGTGATTATCACTGCACTGCTCCTCCTTACCCCTCGATTCCACCGGGTCCGTCTGCGTCGCGTTACGGCCGCGCCGCGTTGTTCACAAAGATGGCGGCCACTCTAGTCAATGGGTGCTATTCCACCAGACGCGCCGCGTTACGGCTCAGAAGCGTCCCAGAAGCGTCTCGGCGCTGGGCTCCGATAAAAACAGGATGCAAGTCTATTTTCGACGTGACGCGAGGCTTTGCATAGCGCCGGGCAGGAAGTGGACCGTTCAGAGCATCCAGTCAATCCCCAAAATAAACTAATTTTGCAGACTCTATCCCTCCGTAGTCTTTCAAGTAGGAAATGCCAGCGTTCTCCTCCGGTTTACAGGCACTGTGTAAATTATATAGAATAATTACGATGATGAATGTATTTTTTTTTAACACTAAAATACAGCAACACATCTTTGATTCATGTCGTTTATAACTGGAATATTACATTATTACAGTATTATTAACTTTGTCTGTACAAAGTAGTCTGTCCAGAAAATATGCCCAAATCAACTAAAACTGCGAGCCGGCAGGCAAGACGCTCCACTTCTGAAATGCTTCTGAAACGCTTCTGAAACGCGCCCGGTAGGGTATGACGCCGGAGGAGGCCGGACCAAAACCGCGGCGCAGACGGACCCGGTGGAATCGAGGGGTAACTCCTGCAGCTGAGAGACAGCTTCTAATGAGGGTCAACAATAAAAACCTTTTTTATTTTAGAGTGGCTTTCTGCTCAGCATCTGGTGGCAACATTTACTATGAACTTCCTCTGAGATACGCAGAGCAAAATGATCTGGTGACAGCGATTTATTTATTTAAATCCTCTTTGGAAATGTATTTGATTGTGTGTTCTTTTTAAGATAAGTCACATCTTTGTAGTGTGTGCCGAGGGTAATGAAATATATGCTGTGTATTGTTTACTTAAATGGTTGTGTGTGCTTCAGTTGGCTTGTATACTACTTTTGTCTCCAAAATCAATAATGGTTTACACACTGCAGTAAACAAATAGATACGGTGCTCTGTAACACTATGTCATGGTGTTAATATGTTATAATCTACAGACAACAGAGGATCAGGTTACCTTGTCAAAGTACATCATCCAGGATATTTTGACATTTTATGAGTATAATAAAAAAAGTATTTTTCAGACATCCTTGGCATCAGTGTAATCGTCTTTTACTGCTTTCAGTGTGCACACACATTTGTCCGTTTACTCAGTAAACCTTGAGTAAACAAAAGCTTTACAGAGTTTCTCCTATGCCTCGCTACATGATGCTGAGCAGGCAGAGGGATAAGCATTTTCAAAATTCATTTATCAAACTGGCAAGCAACACTGATCTTGTCATTTGTTTTCCTGTCAATAGGGAAATGTCCGCTTTATGCTGTTAAAAGGTGTGCACAAAACCCTGAGAGGCTTAGGGAGATGTAAGGTTTGCATATTTGTGGTGTTGTAAGGAGCCTGAGGAGAGCTGTTGAGCTGAATGTGTTCCAGATGAACAGCCTGTGTGTTTAAAAACCGCCACGCTCTACGAGCTAAACGATAATAGAAGCTCGACTGCAGTGTATTGTCTTATGCAGCACTATTGAGTGCATGCATCAAGCCGTGCAGAAAAAAGGAGGCAGGTCAATAATCAAACCATTATGTGCCGACAGTTTTATGACTGTAAAAGTTAACTACAAATGCCTGTTACTAATGCGCAATGATGGGGAGCAACCTGCTTAGGTGAGTGCCAGAGTGCCGCGCTTTTAATCATTCCGAGCAGGTGCACAGGGAACACTGAGCCATCTGGCCCGCTGCAGTGTGCCACAACACGGCCTCTGGGTCGGGGAGGGGCCTCAGTCACTTTACAAACAGCCATATTAAAAAGATTAAGATATATATACAGACTTTATTAAAAAGGAATAAGGTAGGGCTGAATCATTTAATTACTTTATAATGTGAGTGTGGGCAATTATTTAAACCTGATTAGCTGTGACATTAACAGAGAAGAGCCTGAATCACTAGATCAAATCAAGGTTTCAGTTTCAAGAGCCATCATTAACCACTTGCAGCCTGAAACACGGGTGTGATTTCTGGAGAGCGACAGGTATAATATTAGTGCAACCTCTGCAGTGATTTTCCATCATTTAAATGATTTAATGTTCATTATACACAGTGTACTCTCAATGTTAAATCAATGTCAAAATTAAGGCAGTTTAGCATTTTTAAGTGCAATAAACGTTGTTTCTGAAAAAGATCTTCAATCACGATGAAGGAATTATTACGATTTTGACAGGGACTAATCCATAAAGAAGTTTAGGATCCTGAATAAAACAATATGCACATTTTGTTCACACAGCACATTTGACATTTCCCTAACAAACCTTGACTGAAAAATAATGAGACATGTTCTGTTACCTCAGGTGATGCGAAGCCTAAATATTCCCAGTCCCACGTTCCGCCGGTAAAACTGCAAGTGAGCAGAGAGAGAGAAGTTTGCCAGTGTGATTCATTGCTGAAATGTAATACCTAATTAGCCATTTTTGATTATTCCAAACCGCAGCTCTGTTATATTACAGCATTGTTTTTATAGTACAAATAAGATGAGCTGCATATCTGTATGTTACCTGCGCCTGGGGGCCTCAGGAGAGTCATTGGGGGCCACTCCCCGAGCCACTGAGGCCAGGAACTCCTGCTGCTTCTGCTGAACCAGACAGGCTGCCCGGATGATCCTGTGGCGCGGGGTCCGCAGGTAAGGTCGGTTCACCTTCTGAGCCAGGTCCTCCGTCACCATCTCCAAGTCCGTCTGAGGACAGAGAGAAATCTGTTTTAGGAAACTCAGTCAGAAAACGCTTTTATGTATGAAAACACTTCTATAATAATCTGTTCCCAAACCGGAATATTCCAGGACAAAGTGACCTCTGAGCACGTATCTAAAAATGGGTTCATCTTTGCCAGCCTTTAAGACAGTGGTTCTCAAATGGGGGTACGCGGACCCCTAGGGGTGCGTTGGGGTACGTGAGATTTATTCTATGTTAATGAAAAAACCCAAACATAAGTAATGCATTTAAACAAACTACTAATAGTAGATGAACTACTTTATTCAAAGGTTTACAGCAATTCTGGATAATAAAATGGGAAAAATAAACGGCGTGCTCTCTTTTCCTCTCCCTCTCCTGACAGCCCGTCAGTCTCGTGCAGCTCGCTGAACCTGTAATAAGTGACCCGACAGTAAAGAATAAATCTATTTAAAACTAGTTTAGCTAGTTCCAGAGTAGATGAACTAGCTTAGTGTGTTAGGTCTAACTAAGTGTGTTTTGCTCCGCTCAACGGTCCGTCACAGCGGCGGAGCTGTGATCATGCAGAGCTGCGTGTTCTCCGTCAGCAGCAGCTGATCTGATCTCTCTCTCTCGCGTGCGGTTAGACTTCACTCGCGTTTATATCCAAATCTATCAGATCTAGATAGTTCTAGTTAATTAGTTAATTATATGACTGCCTGCTTATCAAAAGGAACAATAAGCGTTGCTTGGCAACGGCGTGTGGCCACAAAGTATAGCACAGCATTATGCATAATGTTTATATGAGGGGTCAAAATCCCATGCTCATAAAATGCTCATATTTTTTTTTCTCTTCATTCCCCATGACCCAAAATAAATAAATATACACATTTTAGGAAAAGTAACGAAGTTTGAGCAGTGTGGGTTTTATATGAACAGAGTTACACATATTTCAAAACGCGAAGTGTAATAACTGCAGTAGCCTTCCTGTCAGAATGACAAAGATCTCAGTGAAGCACAAGCCCATGTTTCTCACAAAATTGTAAATACAACTTGTAAAAAACATCAGTTCAATGCAACTAATGTCGTCTTAGTGTTATTGCATGATGTTGAAATTGGTTTGCCATGAATTTAGTGATGGATTATAAACATTTGAAATGTAGCATTTAAGTGTTTCTCAGTTACAATGTTGATGTTTTAATAAATCAGACACTGATGGTGCAGCACTGTACTGTACCTCTTTATATAGGCATTTTTCCCTAACAAATTGTTTTTGCGCTGATCAGGGGGTACTTGGCTGAATTTTTTTTTCAAAGGGAGTACATTATTGAAAAAAGTTTGAGAACCACTGCTTTAAGAGACTGAGACCTACAGGACTCCCGCTCATTAATTTTACAGTATTTAAAAAAAGGCACAGAATATAAAAGACATCAGGTAAGTATATTCCTCGTCTATACCGGTGATCATGAATTACACAACACTCAGTCTTTAACTAAAAGCTGAGATGTGAGGTGTAACTGGGACAGATTGTGGGGATCAAGAGGAGGCAGAGCTCCCGTCTAACACCTCTAATGGCCCATTTAAAACCGGCTGCTGTGAACATTTGTCTTTCCTCCTGAATAAGTAAGACTGAGACCTGCATAAGCTCGTAAATCTCCTTCTTTGTGCTTTTGGGCTCCAGAAAGAACCCGTAAGGATAAGAGCACTTCAGAATGCGGCGGGTCTTCAGTAGCTCCAGGACTGCATCTTCAATGAATGTGGTGTCAGGGGGGCCGCCTTCCCCTGGGAGAGAGAAGAAGAGACACTCATATAACTACAAGTTTCATCCACAGGATTCAAATCTTATCCCAGCCTCAACCACATACACATCCAAGCAGATCAGTACAAAATAATGAGAAATCCATTGTGCTAAATGTATTGTAGATACTGTTCTTCTATATTAAGGGATCTAGATTTTAGACCTAAGGTGAGTTTCATGCTCACATTGTGATCCGCAAATGTATCATGCTGGATGAATTTAGCCATTTCAACCTTAACCAAACTTAGGAAGGTTGAGTTATGGACATTTACATGTGTTGGCAGTCAAACTTAAAGTGGTATATTTGAATAATATAGTGTAGGACCATACCTATATAAGGCATATTTATACTTTTTATTTTTCAAAATACCAAACAGATCATAAAAAGTATAAATATGCCTTATATAGGTATGGTCCTACACTATATTATTCAAATATACCACTTTAAGTTTGACTTTGTCTTGTCCAGGTTCATCTGCACCCTGGAGAAGATGGACCGAGAGACTACGATAGTTGGCAGCAAGGGCGACTAAGGCTTTCCTTCTGTGGTTGATCCACCTTGTCCCCTGAGCACGTGTTGGCTTCAATAGCCGCTTTCACACCGCAGGACTTGCCGTACTTTAGTGCCAGCAATAAAGTACGACGGCACTGAATCCGCCAGGGGGCTAGTGCTAATCGCATTCACACCGCAGTACTTTCCCTGAAGAGGAAGCAAGATTACGCTGACGTCACTTCGTCTTCTTCTTCTCTGGGTTTACTGGCAGGCCGCAAAACCACTTCACGGCGAGTACAAAAAAAAACGAGAGAAGAAGAACTACACGGGGGAGGGGGTATAAAGCCCAGATGTACATGATATATATATATATAATAGGTAGGCTCAGCAGACAGACCGTAGTGCAAAGATAAAGTGTCACATGATTATCTACTAAATAGTGAATTCAGCATCAACTTCACCAAGATGAAGTTCATATCTTCCTAAGATACGTGTTACTTTATGTCCCTACTAGAATCCGAGCTCAAATTACTCAAACCAACAAAATGTCCAAGCAAAGAATCATGTGCACCATGAGGCTGGGTTATAAGGGTAATTTACAAATAAAATACCCCATTATAACAATGGGCTTTATCTTTATGTATTTATTATATATTACCCCCTCAGGCTGATTTTGGACATTAACCGTTGTTTGGTGTTTTTCCTTTATTTATCTAAAACAAATGACATGAAATTACTTGTGTTTATGTGTGTAAGACTTGTGTTTCTGCCCCTGCCATTGCTGCACAAGGTTGCAACATTGTAGATAAATTCAACCACCGACANGTCCTTTTCCAAAATCAGCCTGAGGGGGTAATATATAATAAATACATAAAGATAAAGTCCATTGTTATAATGGGGTATTTTATTTGTAAATTACCCTTATAACCCAGCCTCATGGTGCACATGATTCTTTGCTTGGACATTTTGTTGGTTTGAGTCATTTGAGCTCGGATTCTAGTAGGGACATAAAGTAAACACATATCTTAGGAAGATATGAATTTCATCTTGGTGAAGTTGATGCTGAATTCACTATTTAGAAGATAATCATGTGACACCTTTATCTTTGCACTACGGTCTGTCTGCTGAGCCTACCTATTATATATATATATCATGTACAGCGGGTGGGCTTTATACCCCCTCCCCCGTGTAGTTCTTCTTCTCTCGTTTTTTTTTGTAGTCGCCGTGAAGTGGTTTTGCGGCCTGCCAGTAAACCCAGAGAAGAAGAAGACGAAGTGACGTCAGCGTAATCTTGCCTCAGGGAAAGTACTGCGGTGTGAATGCGATTGGCACTAGCCCCCTGGCGGATTCAGTGCCGTGGTACTTTAGTGCTGGCACTAAAGTACGGCAAGTCCTGCGGTGTGAAAGCGGCTATTGAATGCAAACCCAGGCCTGCTCACCTGATAGCTGAGCTCGTGGTTCTTGAAGCGTGTGTAGTAGTGCATAAATCGGTCGAGTTCCTGAAAGCTCTTGTGCTTATTCTCCGCCTGAAAAAAAAGCGTGATGACACACCAGTCACAGTCAATAAACTCCTGAGCATGTTGTTGCCTCTCGGGGGGGAGAAGGGGTGAGAGCAGCCACAGTAAGTGAGCAGTGTCACAGGTGAAATCACTACTTGTGATTGGAGGAATGCTGGTGAAGACGGAGAATGGACTTGTTTTCACCTTTGATGAAGGCGGGTGGAAATTGATTGTAAATGGCTCCATGTTGAGAGTGGAAACAAAGCTGGTGTGTAAGTGTATATTTGTGTGTTTCACAACTCACTCATGTCAGCGCCATGAACTCAAGAACCTTCCTGTTAGAGTGAATAAACACACAAACAAGTACTGTTCCTGGCTGTCTGCATACACAGCTTTTGAACAAATTAAGAGATCACTGCAAAATTAGCAGTGCCTCTGGTTTTTACTATTTATAGGTATGTGTTTGAGTCAAATGAATTTGTTTTGTATTATTATCATATAACCTACTGACAACATTTCTCTGTGTTGGAATTCATCAGACACTGGAATGGAATGGCTGCCATACATGTAGAGATTGAGAGCTGAGTGGGAGTTGAGTGGTCTCTTAATATTTCCCAGAGCTTTATGTGCTTGTGCACCTTTAAATTCAAGAATTATTAGTTATTTTGGGTTGATTGACTATCAATACGAGCTATGCTGATGCTACCAAAAATGTTAAGAGGGCTTAATTTACTGGGAAAAAGTGCATTAATAATCCAATATTCATAAACGGGTTTTACAGGAAACTCAGACTGCACTTCAAAGTCTGTTTACAGGTCTTGTGGCGTACCAATGCGTATGAGGAAAAAAGTTGTAAAAATCCTTTGGTGGGAGCTGTGTTAGGTCTAATGAATTGCCTTAAGCGATGTCGTGACTACATCACTAACTACTAAAATGACACACCCATTTCATGAATATCAAAAAAGCTATTTCTTTTGGACAATTTGACAAATACTTTGTCCCAAAAATGCAAATCATCATGTTCAATTGTGTGCTGACTGTTACATCATGTATTCTTTCTGTCATTGAATAGTGGTACACCCTAAAACATCTTGGCATCATATCATAGATGGTTGAACAAATTGTCTTAACGTGTCAAACATATTCTGTGATTTCTTTGTTCATGTGTCTAAACTTAATGAATTGCTTTAAGGGGAATGTCACTGATAAAGGGATATGTCTTAAGCTTTAGAGCAGCAAATGATGAAAGGTTCTCTAAAATAGTTCAGATATTACATTTATAATTTGGAACGATTTTTTCTCCTTTTGCTACGCAGCGCTGTAAAACAGTCTTTTATATTTTCTATATTGCAATTACATGGTGTGTCAATAAATTATAGCCAAGGTGTAAATGTGAATCGTGTCCAATCCCTGGAAATCAATACTTACAGACAACGCGTTTTCCCTGACATAAATATTCATATTTTAAAGATAAACTCAGGATTGTGTGCGAGTTACGGTAGTTTGCACTTAATCCATTTTGTGGTGCTGTTTTCTCTGCCGTGTGTGTGTGTGTGTGTGTGTGTGTGTGTGTGTGTGTGTGTGTGTGTGTGTGTGTGTGTGTGTGTGTGTGTGTGTGTGTGTGTGTGTGTGTGTGTGTGTGTGTGTGTGTGTGTGTGTGTGTGTGTAGTACGTACGTACGTACTACGTACGTACGTACTACTACTACTAGTACGTACGTACGTACGTACGTACGTACGTACGTACGTAAGTAGTACGTACGTACGTACGTACGACGTACGTACGTACGTACGTACGTGTGTGTGTGTGTGTGTGTGTGTGTGTGTGTGTGTGTGTGTGTGTGTGTGTGTGTACCTCTTCAGTCATCTCCTTGGACTGCTCCTCCACCTGCTGGATGACCTCGTAGCGGGTGCAGCGGTAGTATCCTCCGGTCGAGGAGCTGTGCTTTTTCCACTCCTCCAGACAGATCCAGCAGAAGTCATACTTACACTGAAGGGAGAGGAGAAAAAAATATTAAAATTGAATATGCTCTGCTCAGCTGTCACAACAGAAAAAGGTTAACCAAATGCTAAAGCTAGTCCGGCTACACCGGGGTGATTTATATTTCATGAATTGTCAAGACAGAAAACAACCCAGATGATGTGCTGCGACTCCTCCAAATATGATTAAATATAAACGCTGGATTTTTTGTTGCCATTAACAACGCTTATTGAAATCTAAATAATTTGTACTGCTCTCAAAATTAAAATAATTAGGTGAAGGATATTTTAAAAGTCTGATTTTTAATATCTACTTCTCTCTGTATACTTTCAATCTTAATCTTCTGCCCTTTTACAAATGGCAGAGTTTAATAGGAATCACAGGGCATTTGTCTTGAAGCGAGCGATAATTCCTCGCAGCTTGCTTCCACTGGAAGGCACTCATTTTAGATCACCAGCTCCCACTGGGTATAGTAGAACAACAAAACACTACAGCCACTCCAATCCGCATCCTATTTGGGTTCAAGCGATTTCTCTCGCCTCAAGTCAGCCGGAGCAACACGAAACCCTAAAGGCTGAGACCTCTGTTGCCCTGGAAACCCCACGCTTACATGACACTCCAGAAAAATCAATACTCAGTCACAAAGTGAGAGGAAAAGAAAAGACGCCGTGTGAATTGGTGAGATTTAAGATAAAAAAAGAAAGCCAGACGGGAAGGAAATGGCTGTGAAGGGACAAAGAAATGTTCCTTGGCAACACTGAGTCCTGTGTTTCCAAGCAACTGGGGTAAAGCCATTTCTAGCCAGGTAATAACGGGTCAAGGGGCTGAGCCCTTAGTGGCCTCTTCGCTTGTGAAAGCTGCTCCACTCCTCCCAAACTAATCTCCATCTCTAGTCAGCCTCTTAAAGCAGGATGGAGACAGGAGAGCGCTGTCACCGTGACAAAAGGAGTGCGGCTGTATGACTGGACTGTGCTGCTAACATGGCCTGCCCTCCAGCGACAGGGCTAGTGACAGAGCTTCAGTCAGGAAACATGACTGTGTGATTATCAGTCTCACACTGACTGACTGAGTGCCTCTGTTCCCTTCAATCACCTGCGTATCATTCTCTCTTGTCCATCTTAGTAAGACAGGCTGTGCATGATAGCTCAAGGACTTCTCAGGATGGATTATTTGTTAGCATGACAGTTTCATAAGCCCCCATTTGTAAAATAATCTTTCATAATGATAGCAAAACTTGGCTTATAGCAGCTTGACTGTGATTACTCATTTGCACCTTTCGGCATGCGATGATAACCTTCACAGAACAAAATACATTCTGACTTCTTAAGAAGAATGTTATCAGTTGGTTTAAAACGACAACTGTTCATACTCAACTTTTTAAATCAGACTTATCAGATGAGACCAAGGTGTAAAATATCACCCGAAAGACTAATGTTGAAATAAATAACACAAAGCCAATTATTGGGTAATGAGCGATGAACAATTGCCTGAAAGTAACTGAGAAAAAATGTTGTTGTGAGATGTTTGGAAGTTAAATAGTGTGCATGATCCAAAAAAAAACAGCCCTGCCAGTAAAATGTAGTTAGCCTTTTCGTGTTAGAAAATGATGTTGCCACATGATTTAAACAAGCATACTGAAAATGATCAATTATCAATCAAAGTCTCTCTTGGTTTTCCGTTTCTCCTGACAAGAAGTATGTCCAACTTGCATTTCTCAGTCACTCAGCTTCCCACTTTTAGGACATCTAGTCTGAGGGAACAGGTAATCACAACTAAATAAATGTGTATGAATGCATGCATAGTGTACACACTTAACAATAGCATAAATGAGAGTAAAGGTCTAAAGTCCAAATAGAGACCCCTATATTCTGAAATGTTTGCTACAAAGCTCTAAGCTAGATATGTGTTTTTTTAAATGGCAGTGGTGTTCGATACCGTGTTACACTTGTGATTTGTTTGTATTGAGGAAGTTTTCCCAATCAGAAAACAGTCTAGTGAACTCACTCTGGCCAGAATAGCCTGGCTCACATCAACCTGCCTCAGTGAGACAGGTATGCGACTCCTCGCTGGCCCGCTTACCTTGGCACACTGCATGTGGTTGCACCCCTCGTTTTTCTGTATCGGGGACTTGCAGTTGGCGCAGGGTTTTGAGTTAGAGCGCAACCACAAACAGTTGGCTGCATCTTCGTAGGCATCGCTCACACCGGCCACTTCAACAGGAGGAGGGGGAGGCAACAGAACAAATAAAGGCATAATGAGACAGAATGACTATTAGCACAGAATCAACACAGACCACTGCACTGAGTGGGAAATTGTGCTGCCTGACTAATGTGTATTGCTTATTTATTTTGCTAACACCTCCCAGGACGCTCATGCACCAACCCGCCCCCTCCCCACACACACGCTCAAACTGAATAATTGGCTATTATCAAAGCCCCTCTGATGGGCCGTTTGAAATGCCAGGATAAGGCTAGGGAAATCGAAGGGGAAGACGGTTCCAAAGCAAAATAATTGCTTTTTATCTTTCAACTGTCACAAAGAAGTTGCACTTCGGAGTGACTCAGGCCATCTTAAATCATCTATTAGATTACCCACAGTGCAATTACTGATTCCAAACATTGAGTTCTGTCATTGAGAGGGTTTATATTTTAATTAATAATTCATCATCAACATGGTGGATTTTAATTGGCTTTGTGCTAAACTGTTTGTAATTACTGTGGTTCATTTCCAGTTAATTTAGCTCCAAATCAATCACTTGAAGTAAGGGGAGCCTGGGTTAGAATCTAAACTACTTTATTATGACAAATTAAAGCCAGGTAGCTTGACACGCGTCCACTTTTATAACTGACTAAAATAAAGGATTCTTTTAGTATTAGTTAGGGTGGAGGAGCTTGGAATGCAATTAAAGACATTATCTATGTTAAAACAGCAAAATGCTGACTTCCATGTCTTAAACTAAGTGAATTGATGTGAATACTCACATTCCACAGGTCTCATCTCGCTGACTTTCTGCTGCCACAGCTTCCATGTCTCACAGTCACAGGGCTCATGCGCCTCACCTTGGCACTCCCTGGAATATACACACACAGATTAGGGGGATGCAGACCGTTTTAATAACCCAAAGTTCACATTCTGTCCCTGGACTGTATAAATAAAAAAAGTCAAAACCCCATCAATGGACCGACCCTATATGCCTTTCAACCAAATGCCTTCCTCATGTCAAGGGAACTATTAAAGTCAGACCTGTGTTACATCCAGTTTCCATTTCCAAATGTCATGTCAACTGCACTCCTCAATGAACCTGACAAGTGAACCTGACAGCTGCCTTTAGGAGCCATAAAGTGAGGTGAGGTGCAGTGCAGTGAGGAGAGTAGTATTAGTTAGGGTGGAGGAGCTCGGAAGGCAATCACATTTTCAAAACTTTGTTTTACAAGACTTAGAATATATAAGAACATATGTGTATAAGTGCACTGATTTGATTCTATTTATTTCAACTTGCCTCTTTATTTAATATGACATTCTACTCTTTTATTTTGTCTTTTACTGCACTGTTCTCTTTGCTGTAGCAATTCAAATCCCCTGCTGAGGGACAAGGAAAACAAAAGATTATGTGATATCAGGGTTTCTTGTCTCTATGTTAATGCAAGCTTAAGTTTGGAGGATTTTGGCCTAGCCTAGCAGACTGGAGGACTGGTATTATCCAGATTTTGAGAGGTACCTGGTTTTTCTACCAAGATATCCTTTCCCCCATACTCTGAGCTTCTTAAACTGCTGTTTGGCAACTCCAGGGGGGCTGTCATACAGCCTCGCTCAGCAGGGGCTTCCATCTAGCACCTCCATCACTGCGATGTTATTGATGGAGTGCTGTTTTTTTGGAGAGATTGTTCCCAGCAGAGCTTCAGAGCTCTCTGTTGGACAGACCTTGGGCCTCCTGAAAATGGCCAATCTTTCCTAGTTACTGGGTTTCTCCTGACTTCCAATCTCTCAGAAGATTCTTAATGATTTCAACCTTTTTCTCTATTTCACAGAACTTCTAAACATGTTTCCAATTTGTCATTTTAAGACTCTGAATGCAAATGCATTGTTTAATTACACATACAAATACGAAAATAAAGACAAAAACCCTTCTTAACTGACTTCTAATTAATGAAAACATGTTATTTGTTTTAACCTTGTTTTGTTTTTAATAATATCCATCCGTGTTAGAATCCAAAGGGAAGTCCAGATGTAAACAATAATACACACAGACTACAGAAATGTTAACATCTTCATATAGGGTGTGGTACTTATAACTGACCAGCAGAAGAGATGGCCTTTGCCACAATCCACAGCCGGGGCCCTCAGGAGGGGAAAGCTCAGAGGGTCTGAGTTGGAGGTCCCGGGGCCCTGGGTGCTCAGCCTCACCGCCCTTTCACACCCTGCCTCGGGACACCAGCGGATTGCCGGATTGTTCTCCACAAATGCCTGTCAAGAGATGAATCAAATAAGTTTAAAAGTATTTTATAGAGGGCCACTCTATTACACTTTTTATTTTCTCCATTAGGTTAGAACGTTTCGGCTGGAGGACATCAGTGAAACAATAATGTGCCGCTGGATGTTAATTTAATTTCTAAAGGCTTTCAAATCTGAGAAGATCATGAATTAAACATGTTTAGCGCTTTCCTTTCAAGTCCAAGAATATCTGTCTACTCACATCAATGTTTGACCTACCATGTCAGTCAACTGGCGTCTGTATTCAGTGTCATACACTTTTAAATTGAACTGCAAAGAAGTATGCATTTATCTCTGAAGTTTACAATATCATTTAGAACTTTATCACAATATTCTAATTTTCTGAGACAGTCCTGTATAGTAGGGCCATAACTATACAAAACATGTCTGTGAAGTTTTTTTTTCAAAATACCAAACACCCATTGTAGCCATCCCTCATACTACTCAAACCCCTGTTTTGAAGCCCTGTTAGAGAAAGGTAGATTTTGGGTCCTTAGTTTGAAAAAAAGAAGAAGAGGAGGCGGAGCTAATGCCTGATCAGAATTCTAAAGGAGATAAAGTTAAATTCGGTTGTGATAAAACGCCATCCTGTTTAAATCACGTCAAGGATTAATTCTGAAATAGTATGGAGCTCAATTGCTTTTTCTCTTGCAGGTTTATCACAAGGTGATTTTCATTTCCTGCTTTTTAAAACACATGTGCTCTACAGTACAGGTTAGCTCTGAGTGTTAGCGAGGATTTCTAATGTAAAAAAAGACGAGATTACGTCCAAAACACGTCAGGCATTGTTTCTGATGGCGACTTTCTGTGGGTCCGCCACCAATTATTCCGGGCTGACGTCAGTTCGGATGGAATCTGTACCCGCTCATTGTACACCCGTTTTTAAAAGATTTTGGTACGGAGGAAAAGAGAGAGTTTTATTTTCTGACGCTGCGTGAGTTCCCCGACGCACCGGGGACACATGTTTATGTATAGAAGACATCACAAAGTGCATTTTGCATGATAGGTCCCCTTTAAATAATATGTGTAGAAGGTTTATAGTTAAAATAAATCTCTTTAGTGCATGTCTGTTTTTTTGTCTTGTCACCTTGATGTCAAACTGGAGGTAGCGCTTGTCCATCTCCCTGGAAACCACACTCTCAATAACTTCCACAGGCACTAGCTGGTAGCAGTCGAAGGCCGGGCAGAAGATGTTGTGGGCTTCACCCTCTTGGATCTTTAGATTTAGAAACCTGAGGAATTAGACATTGCAAACAGCAATAAGATGAAGACAAACACATGCTGATGTAGGTAAAGGATAAGGGAAATAGTTCAACCCTGAGCAGATTGGCAAACAGGACAAAAATATATTATAACCTACCCTTCCCAGCATGCTCTGCAGAACTCGTGGCCGCAGGACATGTCAACAGGTTCCTCGAAGACGGTAATGGAAGACAAGCAGATACCACACTGTAAAGGCAAAAGAAAAGAAATACAACCTGTCATAAAGCCACAGTACAAATAGGTTCAAGTCGGTCTATATAAATAAAGTATGCTATAACACATGATTACGGTAAGTAAAATCTCAGTACAATTCATATATTATTACAATACACTTTGATTGAAGATGAAAACAGCCTTTGAGAACAGGCTGACTGGGCTCTTCTCAAAATGTGGCAGTGGGTGACCTAATTGTAATGCTAAATGGTGGGATGACTAGAGAAGGAAAACTATGTCCTATGAGGCTATGACCTCTCATTAGCATGTGGCTCACAGATTACTGCTGTGTGATCAGATATGTTTCTCACATCAACAGTAACAAATGGGGCAGTCACACTCAGGCCTTGTTACAGTGAAAGACTGACCCTAGCAAAAGACATAGAGGAGCCAGTGTACTTCGACAATGTAAGTATTGATTTGGGAAAGAGCAGAATGTGATATAATCAACTGTAACCTTTAAACGGGCCCGCGAGTGGACCCGCTCCATTGGCATTGCTTTTTGAGGCACAGAGCCACAAAAAAATAAGCAGTAATCATCTTTCATCCCAAAGGATTATGGCCTCTAACACCAAACTTTTCAGAGACTGTCTGATTCCCCCCCACAGGTAGCAATGCCATTTCAAAAGCTTGAAAGTCCCTGGTCACCAATGGCATGAAAACACAATGGATTTATTGAGAGGATCTGCTTTCCATTTTATATATATATATATATATATATATATATAAAATGGAAAGCGGATAGATATTATATATATATATTATATATATATATATATATATAGCACATATCTTTAGGCAAAGCACCCATTTGAGTATATCTATTGTTTTTTAGCCGAGGACCCTTTACAAGATAATAATAATAATAATAATAATATAATATAATGAGATGATATAATGATAATATACTGGTTCTTAGAATAATTAGATGTAGGCCATTTTTACACTTTTATAGTACTAGTAATGTGAAAGAAGAACACGAGAGAAATATATTAGAAAGATAATATACATGTATTAAAAATGTATAATTCATTTGAAATAGCTGCTGGTGCCTTTATAAAATATCAAAGGCAAATCAATAGAAAAGGGCAATTTTGAAATGCAATCAAGAACACACAAACACACACACATATACAGTGGGGCAAAAAAGTATTTAGTCAGCCACCAATTGTGCAAGTTCTCCCACTTAAAAAGATGAGAGGCCTGTAATTTTCATCCTCTAGGCATACCTCAACTATGAGAGACAAAATGAGAAAAAAAAAAAATCCAGAAAATCACATTGTCTGATTTCTTAAAGAATTTATTTGCAAATTATGGTGGAAAATAAGAATTTGGTCAATAACAAAAGTTCATCTCAATACTTTTTCATATACCCTTTGTTGGCAATCACAGAGGTCAAACGTTTTCTGTAAGTCTTCACAAGGTTTTCACACACTGTTGCTGGTATTTTGGCCCATTCCTCCATGCAGATCTCCTCTAGAGCAGTGATGTTTTAGGGCTGTTGCTGGGCAACACAGACTTTCAACTCCCTCCAAAGATTTTCTATGGGGTTGAGATCTGGAAACTGGCTAGGCCACTCCAGGACCTTGAAATGCTTCTTACGAAGCCACTCCTTCGTTGCCCGGGCGGTGTGTTTGGGATCATTGTCATGCTGAAAGACCCAGCCACGTTTCATCTTCAATGCCCTTGCTGATGGAAGGAGGTTGTCACTCAAAATTTCACGATACATGGCCCCATTCATTCTTTCCTTTACAC
>NW_011336013.1:146401-148146 GCF_000735185.1 Notothenia coriiceps
GTGTTCTTTGGATGAAACTCAGCATTCTTTTTCCTCCAAACAGGTCTTGTTGAGTTTTTACCAAAAAGTTCTATTTTGGTTTCATCTGACCATATGACATTCTCCCAATCCTCTTCTGGATCATCTAAATGCTCTCTAGCAAACTTCAGACGGGCCTGGACATGTACTGGCTTAAGCAGGGGGACGCGTCTGGCACTGCAGGATTTGAGTCCCTGGCGGCGTAGTGTGTTACTGATGGCAGCCTTTGTTACTTTGGTCCCAGCTCTCTGCAGGGCCCCAACGGGTCTTCGTGGGTGGCGAATTGAGGGCGCGGACATGACGTGGTTTAACCGTCAATAGACTAAGAGCTAACCGGGGACGGTGTTAAGGCAGGGGACTGGACGTTGTGGGTATCTCGTTATTAGCACCCCAATAACGGACGTTCTCCTTCGGCTTCGTGTGGGGTCTGGGTTGGTTCAGGGCGGGATTACTCGATCTCCGGCGAGAACCTCGGGAGGACCGGGTAGATCTGTGGAGTCGTTACGGGTGTCGCGGGCTAAACGGGGGTACGGGTGCGGCGGGCTAACACGGCTCCCATTAGCGCGAACGTTTACGGTAGGGTTTTTGTTTTTTTTTTTAGGTTACGTCGCATGAACCTCAGTACTAATGGCTACGCTGCTGAAAAGTTACAACAACTAAGACAACAAAACCGGACAAAAGGAGGGTATTCGTACAAGGGAAATAATGAAAGCCGAGAACCGTCCTTGATAAGCATAACAAAACGTGGCTATCCAAAGAACCGTCGAAAAAGGAGGCCCAATTCGGGACGCCATAACGGGGTATTAGTCGTTTATGAATTGTAATTTTTTTCGAACGCTTATAAAGTCAACTAAACATTTACGTTAGTCTTGTACCATGACTGTAAAACGAAAAAAATTAACGGTCGTAAATGCTTTTATTCTGCGTAGACACAAGGTGGTTTATACAAGTTAAAGACTCTGCAGGTCTAGCCGGATGCGCGGATATGAATCATGCACGGCCCGTTTCTCTGATAAAATCAAGTCAAAAGGGTTGGTTAACCGACGTTCGAAGAAGGGGAACTTTTTCTTACTCTCTCCGCGACGATTAAAAGGTAGGGATGGCGCATTATGGTTGAGTACTCTCTTGTCTCTACTCTTTTTGCTTAGGGGGGTCCTTTTAGTGCAACCAAGACTAATACCATTTCTTCAAAATAAACGGCTTTACAACCATACGCACCTTTTATTCGATAAGCGCGAGTGGATGTTTGTTGTTGCGTAAAAGACCGGGAGAGTGTCGGCGACGGCCACATGAAAGATAAGAATTCTCGGAGGATGACAGGAGTAATAAACACTACCCATTATTACGTAAACACATATATAATATGAGCAATAATCAAAAATATTGCTTTGGAGAGGACAGGTGGAAGTTTGGTCCAGTGGTGGAGATTTGAGGGATGACTCCGTTCTGATATATACACAAAAAAAATCTTTGATTAATTACACAAATCTGACCGGGGGTCCCGGGACCTTTCTGACTAAGACCAAATTACACAATCGTCCAACCACCCACCCTTTCTTTTAGTATGAAACACACTTCGTTAATAAAACACACAATTCTGTATGTCTGGTGACCATTAGCACAAGGGCAGCCTAAGACCCGAGGATACGTTCCCTAGCAGTGGCACCCAGTGTCTATAACTAGTCCTACTAAAGATTTATTAATGAGCCCACTAAGAGAATCGAGTC
>NW_011336013.1:148191-150773 GCF_000735185.1 Notothenia coriiceps
ATGAACATTAAACAGCATGAGAGGAACTCTCCCCTCATCTCAGCTCCCCATGCAGCGTACACCATATGCCACACACACGCACACACACACACACACACACACACACACACACACACACACACACACACACACACACACACACACACACACACACACACACACACACACACACACACACACACACACACACACACACACACACACACACACACACTGCGTCAACATGTCAGGCATGGTGTGGGCAGTCTCTGTTTTGGAAACGATGACTCATGTTGGCTCAGGAATCAAACGAATATAGTTTATCCTTAGCACAAACTGTACACTCTGACATACAAACATAGACACACGCAAACATATAGAGACATCCTGCAGCAATAAAATATTGTTTTAATAACTTTTGAACTTCCTAGACATACATCTTCTCATCTTTGTCACCCCTCTTTCTGTTCTCCTTCCACCTCTTGGTTCAGATACATGGAGAAGTACTTTCCTTCTTTCTTCCCATCCTCCCATCCAATCCGTTAACTACCCACCGCTAACAACCAATCAACCAATCTGCAATTAAATACTCTTTTATTTCAATGCACCTGCTTTATGTACTCTTCAATCTTTCCCTCTCTCTTCCCATCTCATCTTCCCCTTTTTTTATTCACTCATTCATCACCGTCCGTTTTCTCCCCTTCCTCGGTGACAGGAGCCGCTGAGTTCAGCAAAACACAAATTAAAAGAGCTCCTCTGCTCCCATCTCTCCATCCTTTTACCTCCATCTCCATCCCTCCATCATCCCCGTCCCTCCTGCCTCTCGTATGTCAGTCCTGGCCACGCTATTGGTCGGAGGTGATGTCATCATCTTCCTCAGTCAATAACCTATTAGAAGCCACAGTTTTTACAGTCAGCTAGGGAGCGACGAAGTGCAACCACACACACACACACACACACACACACACACACACACACACACACACACACACACACACACACACACACACACACACACACACCCCGATACACTGACACACACCGATACACTGACACACACACACATACACACCGATACACTGACACACTCATGCACAATGGACGTGAGGTGGAACCATAAAAGCTCCCGGCTTTCTTTATAGAGCTATTTGGTCAAATTGATGAGTCGTTGCAGCAAGTTCCATGTTGTGCAGTGTAGAGGAAAGCTGTGAAAGTGAGGTGTCTTTTCTCCTCTCCGCAGCCTTAAATCCTTCTTTTGTGTGGTTTCATGTACCCTTTCCACCTCCGAGAGAAAACAAGACACAGAAATCTATCTGTGTTTGTCTGTCATGCAGCCCTATTATGATCACGATTTTTCCCCTCTTGATTTACACTCGGCGCCAGTTCTTCACGCAAATGCTGGTGGATGTAGTTTGTTCTGTTAGTTGTCAGAAATTAAGTGAGGGTGTTGAGGCCGGGATGATTGTTGAGTGTGTTGTTCGCCCAGCAAACCGGAGTTCACATCCAGTTACGGACCTTGAATAAACTTTTTCTAGTTATCGTAACCACTTTTCTTTCCCTAACATTGAAAATTCGTTGCCATTGGCAGATATGGAACATTGGTGGAAAACTTAAATTAAGGGTTTCCTGGTAGGCATAGGCATTAATATGATTTTCATTGATACCAGTGCCCTTATTGATTTGGCTTATTGGCCCAAAACGTTAGCGATTCCCCTATTGACCAAATTATGTGTGAAGTAAAAGTCCTACTAGCAGTGGGGAATGTGTGCCTTATAACATTTAATCAAGTCAGAATAACGGGAGTTGGGGGGGCCTCAAGTTCAATCCCTCGGATAGAATGTGTTCACACCATGCGCCAGAAGTTTAAACGTATGTATTGGTTTATTATCAGTGATGCAAATTAGTCGCTTTTCGGCGCCTCCTGCTTTTTTAACGCTGCTTTGGGTGACTTGTGTAATTCGTGGAGAACCGAAGAATTTTCGATTTGGGGGGGGTGGGGGGGTCCGTCAGTCCGTTAGTCCGTCCGACTGACGGACAACTTCTCACTTCAAAAAAGAAGAAGAAATCTAGATCGCAAAATAATTAAACAAGCGAGTGCCTGTTTTTCCCGGCCAAGGACAGGTTCCTTGAACACAACACGAGCGTAACGTGTCTTCACATGGTTATGTCTCGTCTGAAAGGAGTGTAGACACTAGAGTGCTTACGGAGAGCACCGGAACGCCGCTCCAGCTCTTCAAATATTGCAGTACCCATAAGGAGCCGTACACATGCTGCAGTGTTTGCGTGGCTGTGTCTTTAGTTGTAAGCACAGTGGCGATCTGTTGTTATTAGCATCTGGTTAGCTAGCTATGCTAACGAATTTTAAAGAGCTTTTCTACAACCAGGTGGAAGAGAGCTCTCTCCTGAGAGGCTCAAATAACCTCAGCTCAGTGAGGTTAAGGCACACCTTGATATGATCATTATAATTATTAATGAGACATTAGAGACTAAATGAAAAACAGGTATAAAATACTATATGACAGTAACAAAAAAGTTGTTAAAAATAAGTGATTTTTAAAATATCCAAAAAGAAAAATCTGCTTACAGTTCTGTTTCAAATGGGT
>NW_011336013.1:151123-154202 GCF_000735185.1 Notothenia coriiceps
ATATATATATATATATATATATATATATATACAATTAACCACGGGGGTCCCTCAGGGCTCTGTTCTTGGTCCCCTCCTCTTCTCCTTGTACACAAACTCGCTCGGATCTGTCATTAGCCCGCATGGTTTTTCATACCACTGCTACGCCGACGACACCCAATTAATTGTCCTTTCCCCGCTCAGAGACCCAGGTCGTCGCACGCATCTCTGCTTGTTTAGCTGACATCTCTCAGTGGATGTCTGCTCATCACCTCAAGCTCAACCTTGACAAGACTGAAATGCTTTTCCTTCCGGGAAAAGATTGTCCAACTCTTGACCTAACAATCAACATCGGCACCTCTGTTGTTTCCCCGAATCTGGGTGTGATCCTAGATAAACTGTCCTTCACTGCAAATATAGCTGCTACAACCCGCTGCTGCAGATACACGCTTTACAACATCAGGAGGATACGTCCCCAGCTGACCCAGAAAACAGCCCAGGTTCTGGTCCAGGCTCTCGTCATCTCCCGCCTAGACTAATGCAACTCCCTCCTGGCTGGTCTACCTGCATTTGCCATCCGACCTCTGCAGCTCATCCAGAATGCAGCGGCTCGTCTGGTCTTCAACCTTCCAAAATTGTCCCGCACCACGCCGCTCCTCTGCTCCCTTCACTGGCTTCCAGTAACTGCTAGAATCCACTTCAAGACACTGGTACTTGCGTACTATGCTGCTAATGGATCTGGCCCTTCCTACATCTAGGACATGGTTAAACCGTACACCCCAGCACGTGCACTCCACTCTGCATCAGCCAAACAGCTCGCTGCACCTGCACTGCGAGGGGGACCCAAGTTCCCATCAGCAAAAACACGTGGGTTTGCTATCCTGGCTCCAAAATGGTGGAATGAGCTCCCCATTGAAATCAGGACAGCAGATAGCTTGCACATCTTCCGGCGCAGACTGAAAACTAATTTCTTTCGACTCCACTTCGAGCGATAGAATTACTAACAAAGCACTTATATACTAATAAAGGACTGGCTTATCTAAAGCCAGTTGAGTAGCACTTGAAATGTTTGGCTCTATGAAACCTGATGTACTTATATGATTCTGTTTTCTTCAAGTTTGTATCTTCCTGGTCGAATGTACTTTTTGTAAGTCGCTTTGGATAAAAGCGTCAGCTAAATGCAATGTAATGTAATGTAATATATATATATATATATATATAAAAAGAAGTGTAACGTTATGTGTTTCACTTTTAGTGCTACATAGGCTAAACAAAACACTGAGTCTGGTTTCTCAATAAATAATTTATAATGTAGAATGTGACCCCCTGGTAGAGTGCCACGGACCCCAGGGGGTCCCTGCACCACGCTTTGAGAATCACTGAATTAGAGGGAAAGCACCCCCGACTTCACTCATTGAATTCAGGGCTTGAAAACACTATTGATTACTCCAGCTTTCCAATGAATTAGCTAACTTCTCTTTAATCTTTAAGTATTTATATGATCGCTTTCATTGTCTTTTAAGTGCAATATATTTGTATCTATTTATTTGCTTGTTCCAGCCATTTCTTTTTGATCATGTTTTAAATGCATAATGTTTTATTAATGTGTTATGCCTCTGTAAAGCACTTTGAATTGCCTCGTGTCTGAATGGTGCAGAGTATATACACTTTCTATGCTTCCAACCACTTCTGGGAAAGCCTGGTTGTTATCAAACCCATTTTATATCTTCTTTAGTGGTGATCCGACGAGACAAAACATCATCTCCCAAAAGGACATCTCGCATTACCTGGCATCATTTCCATCCTGACAACTGTTCACAAAGGAGAGTGCTGAGGAAAATGTCAAGCGTGTCTGATAATGATCAGGAACCCCCAGACAAGGTCAGCCTAATGGGAGGAGAATTAAACAGGGGGGGTGCAGCAGTGGGGGAATAAGGCTCAATAATGTCCTGTAGACATGCAGATTCTGCATGCACAGCTGTGGGAAATATGAGGGTTTGACAGCACACTTGCATGTCTATGACTTAGCTGTAGTTATTGCTAGCTCACAAAATGTGGGTTTTATCTTTTTGGTTGTTAAGTTTAACTTTTTAGAGTACTTGATAACTTTTTATGTTGGATGTAAAGTGGAAACAATTAGCAGACAGCGTTCGACTCCCACACAACATCTGGAGCGCTCTAAAGTTTGATTACTTATTATTTAATGTTTAACACAAAAGGAGGAGTTTGCTGTGGAACATTCCTTCGACCCTCTTTTGTTGTCCCTCTCATTAGCCTATAGACGGTAAAACTGTATGCACTCATAACTTATTTAGAAAGTATTTTAATATTCTCTCTTGTTTAGAGCTAACACCATAATTAACGGACCCCTTCGTTCTCCTAGGAGTAGAGAAGTGCTGATTGTGTTTATGTTGGCGGGGGAGACTAACGGCATGAATACTAATGATCGCTAGCAATATAGTGCTGGCAAATAATGCAACATTATGCAGAAAGACAGGTGTGGCGGTGAAAATTAAAAGATATCAGCAAAGACACTTCAGGAAATTCTGTATCCCCGTAAGGATTACATTTAAAAAACACAGTTCTCATGGATACCCCGACTGCTACTTCTTCTCCATGCCCTTACACAGTAGCTTCGTCTTCGCTGCTGGTGGAACTTCTCGATCAGGGAAACAAGCTGCTCCCCGGGCGACTCTGATTCTAGTCTATTTCATCTAATGGCTCTTCGTGGGTCGACACAGTAAAGCATTAAAGGCAGGGTAGGTATTTTACTTTTACTTCTTGTGTTCATATAATATCTTAATTATTTCTTTTTTATTGCACATTCTTACTTTAAGTTCTTATGTTTGAATCATTATTTTAATAATGTGTTTTTATTCATTTTGTATTTAATTTCATTACAAAATGGAGCAACTGTCACAAAACCCTGATTCTGATTCTTTTGTATGTTTTATTGAACATTGTTGAAAGGGAACCTCACCAGAGAAGACTCCAGATCTGCAGGCATGAGGCTGATCTGGTCGGGGGAGGTGGAGGAGGAGCGGGTGTTGCGGGGCGTCCGCGGCGAGGGCAAGGTGTCCCATGCGTTGTAACCACTGGG
>NW_011336013.1:154228-160109 GCF_000735185.1 Notothenia coriiceps
GGCATCTGGACACCTGAGCGCTGGCAGCATTCCTCAGCATTGCTCATCCAGGCCTCTAAGAGCTTCTCTCTGTCCCAATCTGAAGCAGAAATGTAAAGAAACTTAAAGAGAGGGAAATGCATGAAACCAAACTAAGAAAAAGAATGCAAGACAGTGAAAAATCCAAAAGCTTTGTTATGAGCATGTGACATGAAGCATAAAAGGCTTTGGATGACCATCAAAAGAAAATTAAGCTGAGAGGGCAGAAAAGTGGAACTACTATATAAATGTCATAAAATGCCAGTGCTTGTAAAAAGATTCCAGGGTCATTAAGTTTAAAAGGCCAGTTGAGTTGTGCTTTTAAAAACAAAGCTCAACATATTATTTGAATGACAATACAGACTTGTTAACACCATGTCATAAGCAAACGGGCCCTGCTCAGTTACACAACACTGCTCTAATCTAAAATCACTGGACATGACAAACAAAAGCAGCCTTTATTTTGTGATCATATTCAACAAATCTTCATGAATAAAAGGCATGGACAAACTGAATAGAACACATGACCACATTCCATTTATCCTGATAAATAAGACTTTCTCTCAGCAATTGTTTTTCCCCAATACAAAATGTATTCACATACAAATGTGTTTTGTTTGTAAGAATTGGTAACAGCACACAGCTGAATCCACTAAAGCCCACACAAATCTCACTCAAGCGGCTGCACTACCGACTGCTGATAGCATGGACCTGCTGCCATCTGGTTTCCTGTTTTAGAATAGCCGTTCGATCTCAGCACAGGAGCAGGTAGGAGAGCTCTCCAGTATTAATATTGAATGAGGTGAGGTCTCTGTGCCCGAGACAAAATTCTCTATGTTGAAATGTCCAAAAATAAGGAACATGAACCGGATGAACTGTGCAATCAGAAAATGACCAGCCTCCAGACACGTCCCGCCACCAATCAAATGCCTCAGACTCTAAATAGCCTCGTTCCGATAATGAATATTCCCACAATTTCCCCCGTTTCCATTCAATTAAAACTCATCATTGATCTGTCTCTATCTTCCAGCCTTAGGACTTTCAAAGTAGTCTAATGATATGAAAAATGTTCATGTTTAGTCTTCAATATAGAATATTAGCAGGAAATAGCAAGAAAATAGATAATAAAACTGAAAAAGACCAACATGTACATTTAAAAGTTTGGACACTTGTTTAAGTTCAACAAGAAAATAATCTTATAAATACATTCAAAACCTCTTTCCCTGAAGATTACCAATAAGCCTTACATGTTCAATCCCTGTTAAACATACAGAGAGTATTCCCACGATAGAGGTGGATAAATATAGCAATAATCTGGGTTCACTCTCCCTTCTAAGCTTCCAAAAGTATGTCTAATATGTAGCACACTGAGCTCAAGAGCCAGCCACTGAGCCAACTGAATTAAACAACGGGGCGTTTAAAGACTGAAAATCAACCACAAACTGTGACTCATTTTTTTGAGTTCCCCACTAACATCAACTAAGCCAAGTGAACTGAAGTGGGGAGATGCTTTTCAAAGGCAAATCAAGTCATTTTGTTTGAAGCATTCGAAGCGCTTCGTGCACATTATCTTAGCTAGGTTAAGTGAAGCTAGTTGGAGAATTGGTTGCTTAAGGCTGCATATCAAGTCACAACTGTGACACTTTTACTCAGTACTTGGACAACATAAATTACAAGAACATCAGAAAAAATGTCTTTGTGGATGAAGTGAAATAAATTAGCTTTACTTAGATTAAAAAACTTTCACTGCATTAGTAACACATGCCTCTTGGAAGCATGTGTCTTCCATTTAATGACTCCTTATTGACAGAATAATATACTGTACTTCCTGTATGGGTATGTACATAGTGTTTGTTTGTAGATGCAAGAGTGTTACAAATATTTAACTTGTCTTTTACCTTAAGCTACCCTTACTTCACACTCCAATAGATTTAATAAGGCAACTCAAATGTTACACCCTGTTTCACCCTAGACTCTAATCTCATACTTTATATTCCTCCTGGCATTACATCTACACTGGAAAGACAAACTGTGCGCAAGGAGCCAAACCATCAATATACATTATTACAACCTCAATGTCAGCATGCCATAACTTATTTGTGATGTACAGAAATATAAGTTAACAGGATATGCTTACTAGTACATATACTTGCAGTAATATAGGATGTAGCTCAAGCGAGCAGAATTATACTGCACAGTGGAAATGTGGAAGCTTGAACTCATCCCAGAGTTGTGCAAAGCTCATTTAAAATAGCAATACAAGCATGGAAAATATATTTATGCTATTACAGGAAGCAGCCTGATGTGTAAAATGTTCTTTATAGTAAATGTGAAATGTGTAAGTACCCTATTTTTCGAATGTAAAAATGTTATTTGGTATGGAGGACAAGCCCACTAAAATAGCATTTAGAGCCTGGGACAGTGACTCTCTCCAGTGAGAGCAATACAAATGAAATTCTCTGAGATAACAAAGGCTGTTAACATCTTGCCCTTTTCACTGCGAGGAAACCACTGGAGTGTAGCATGAAGTTTATACGATATACGGCTTCTCTAATCTTGGAACAATATAACTATATACACATTTACCAACAGAGTTTTTGGTAAACAGTGAAATATGGTTTGCTTAGTGAGGGTAAACTACGTGGGACAATTGGGTACACAGTAAAGAAACAGTTTTTGAAAGCATGTGCTTGTTTAAAAAGTGTATCGACTTGAAATGTGATTTTCAGTATCTTTTATTTTGACCAATGGGCTATCATATGTTAGTGTCTGTGTGTGTGTGTGTGTGTGTGTGTGTGTGTGTGTGTGTGTGTGTGTGTGTGTGTGTGTGTGTGTGTGTGTGTGTGTGTGTGTGTTAGTACCATGGGCACGTAGCAGAGCCTCTGCAGTGAAGAGAGGGGCCTGCAGCATGTCGGCTGTTTCCACTATCAGCATGTCCTTCAGCCTCCTCATGTCCTGAGGCCGCAGACCCTCGTACAGCTAGAGAGGGAAGGGACAGAGGCCAGAGAGGAGGGAAGGAGGGGAATAAAAAGGAGGAAGAGAGGAAAGGATGCAATTAAGGATGCAGGTTAGCAGAGAAAAGTAATGACAGAGCCGAGGGAGCAACAGAGGGTGTGATTAAGGAGAAAGGGGGGTGGAATGAGGGTGGGAGTAGATAGTTGCATTTGTTGAAAAGGGAGGGAGAGAATACAATAAATAAAAGCAAAACAAATAGACAATTGATGATGCATGACTGAGCCAGGCCCAATGAGCTAACAGAGTGAGGGGGACAGGAGTCACATGCCTAATGGCAGACTGTGTGTGTGTGTGTGTGTGTGTGTGTGTGTGTGTGTGTGTGTGTGTGTGTGTGTGTGTGTGTGTGCGTGCGTGCGTGCGTGTGTTCAAAGCATCTGCAAGTGTAGAAGTGTAGAATGTAACACTGGACTACAGCCACATAGTGCCGGGGTCCAAGGGGAAATTACAGCCAAACTGTGGT
The DNA here is from genome assembly GCF_000735185.1 of Notothenia coriiceps. NCBI lineage: Eukaryota > Metazoa > Chordata > Actinopteri > Perciformes > Nototheniidae > Notothenia > Notothenia coriiceps. The sequence continues at coordinate 157,722 of NW_011336013.1, forward strand.
ACACTTTAGTCGTCCTATAATTTAGTTAATCAACAGAGAAATTGTGAACTGAAAATATTTGGGTTTTGGACTGAAAAACAAGACATTAAAAAGTGTGACCCCGAAATACAAGTATGAACGTGTAAGAATTAGCATAATATTTCTAATTTAAAAGACATTAACCTTGGAACACTGAGATAAACATGTTTTGCTCTTTTCTGACAATTAATAGACCATTTTGATTAATCTATGAAATATTAGGTAGATTGATAAATAATTAACATAATCTATGTTGCGGCTCTTTCTATGACTGAATAAAATGTGTGTTAATCTGTACCTCTCTTCGGTCAAGGGCTGCGTACTCTGCCTCTATACCCTCGGCCTCGGGGGCCAGAGAGAAGACCATCTGCGACTCCAGGCAGAGGGCCAGCTCCTTGTGGTGCTGCTTCTCTGCACAGTCACATGGAGTCTCGTGCTCTTGGTTCTCTGCAAACAGATCCGCTTCTCTCTGCACCAGGAACTGAGCAAGTGGAAACAAGAGGAATATTTGGCTTTGAAAATGGGGCTAAAAGTTTGAAACACCATAAAGACAAAAAGGAGTACCAGTTATTCTGTGTTGGTGGTGAAGAAAAGGCTACACAATTATGGGAGAGATGCTAATCCCAATTATTCTGATCTATCCTCTGATTTTTGCTCATCACTAACACATTTTCAGTTCCAGGGCCCATCTGTAGATTGCACTCTAAATAAGTGCGTTTTTCCCCCAATGGCAAAGGCTGAGTCACTTTGGGAAAATGGAATGACTTGTTCTGTCAAGTTATGAATATGTCCTTTTAAATGTTCTAAATATTTGTTCAATTCCTTCTGAATTATTTTTTGCTTGATTTTAAATATATGGGTTTCTCTCTTTGTATTAAACTAGTACACCCTGCCATTTTTAATTCTGCCTTTCTTTTTTCACATGCTGCAAATGGCATTTTGTTTTATATGCCAAAAAAAGTTGTTTTCATTTCATTTAATCGTTTATTTGGCAGGGACAATGCACAGTGGTGAACACTTAAAACATTAAAAATGTGTCAAGTGTAACAGTGCCAGATTTAGCTTTGAGCTAAACGAGTTTTCTTTCAGAGGTAGATATTCAGCTAAACACACTGATGGCCTTATTCATGTGACTTTTTTACGAGATGCATCTCGCCCCAGGGATTAATAAAGATGTTCAGTGTTGCATGACATCTTCTCAAACTCACAAAGCAGCCGTTGATCAAACGTTACGCAATGGACCTGAACCAAATGACACACATCAGCAAATATTCAGAGAACAAAAGGGCAGACAATGAATAATGTGTTAAATCATGGTCACTCTGTCCCCTTTTGACTTCTTTCCACTCAATTGGTTTACAGTCTATGTGACTCTTTAGTTTCTATCTATGGAATCATCAACCTATACATTAAATGTCATACTTGAGAATATTTAACAATAGCCCAAACTGACAAATGCCCACAGGACTTTGAGACCTCACCTCCACACAAATCTTCATGCCTGAGGCAGCAGCGTAGTGCAGGCAGGTGTACTTCTTGTTGTCCGTGGCATTGACGTCAGCCCTCTCGTATTCTCCATGGTCCAGCTTTGCTCCGGTCCATGACAAGATGATTTGTAGAGCTTCAGCCCGGCGATGTCTGTCTTCGTATGGCCGTGAGATCCGGGGCTGCAGCGCTCCCTCTGAGGTCAGGATCTGGGGCCCCATGCAAAGAAGGTGCAGAGAGGTCTCATTGTGCACGTTACGCTTGTTAGGATTCCCATCTTTGCCCACAAGAAAAGACCTTTAAAGAAAAAGACAGACAGGAATAAAAGTTGATTAAAAGTTTTGCTTATTGGCCCAGAAATGGCTTTGCCTGCTAATATCTGGGGCAAGCCAACTCGTAATGGTTCTCATTTTATTATTATTAATAGGCACTTTCACACCAAGTGCTTTTCCCAGGAATAGTTCCCGGAACCTTTCCCCGGAACCTTTATTTCCTGGAACTATTTAGTAAATCGCGTTCATACCGGAATAAGTCCCTGAGGGAGCCGCTGACGTCACTTCTTCTTCTTCTTCTTTTGCTTTGGGTTTACTGGCAGGCCGCAAACAACTTCACGGCATATACTGCCACCCGAAGTCCCTGGCCGGAAGTCCACGGATTGGATTGGCTTCAGTAGAAGCTGCTTGGACTCCCAGCAGCTTCTACTGAAGCCTTCCGAGTAAATCGCCAGAACCCCGACACCTCCTCATCTCCCATAATAATAATAATAATAATACATGTGACTTGTATAGCGCTTTTCTAGAAACTCAAAGATGCTTTGACAGAGAATAAAATTAATTAATACAAAAAAAAAAAAAATACAAAAAGAGATAAACAAAACAGAAAATA
>NW_011336013.1:160150-192336 GCF_000735185.1 Notothenia coriiceps
CCTAGCCCGTCGTTTTTTTCCACTAGCCAGCTGTGATGGGATGTAATAATCGCGAAATACTAAGATCGGACCATTACTGAAAATATCAGATACTGAATGACTGCGCGGTATTACGATTTGGCACCTCCCCCGTTTACAATTATCCACTCGGGTTAATATGGGTCACCACCAGGCGGCGCGCGATTGCTCGGCGATCCCCGATCGAGGTTCGGCCGCAGCGCCGCCTCGATCGCGGTGCACGCCGAGGCAATCCAAAGTTCCGCTACCTCAGGCAGCAAATATTGACCTCTTAAGTGCCTTATGTTCCCGTTTGCGGTCTGAAGGCCAACGCCGGGACACATCATAATCGATTTATTTAGACTACAACTGTGTTTCCGACTAATGTCGGACTTTGGTGAGCGGTCGTTAACAAGACGAATACAGTAGTCCCGAATGACTAGAAGCAAGAATTACACACTTACTGTTCGTAATTTTCCTTATGTGTGATTTGATTTTGACAATTTGCCGATACCAATTTTTCCCGATCCGATCTTTATGCAATGCATTAAGAGAAAAAAAGCAAAAAAGCATTCAAGTTGTCCCTTAAGGTTATTTTTTTATTTAATTTAGGATATTCTATCCTAACATGGATATAGCTTCTTTTTTTCTACAGCAGCATTGGATCAGTTCAGTTGTGCAGCATTGGATCAAACAAAATAAAGCTTATCAGTACTCGTTAGCTTACTGCTACAATTAGACACTGCGCCCTGCCCACTCTGTTGTCAGATTTGAGAGAAATAAGCAACCAGGTCTATGAAAACAAGCCCCAAAGAAGCAACACATAGATGATGTTGTGTAATTTGAAACCAAAACTAAGGCCTCAGGATGACTTTAAGACTTGAACATGGTCATTTTGTTTTGTAACATTGAATACAAAATTTAAAAAAAAGTATTTAAAAATGTCTTTTAAAAAAAAATCCCGATCCCCGATTTTTTCCCTCCCGATTCCGAACTTTTGAAAATCACGTGATCGGCTCCGATCCCCGATCACGTGATCGCATCAGCTCTACTAAAATGTATTTGTATGTATAAAGGGTTACGTCCTTAGCTGGCTAATAAGTAACAAGCTAAGCTACCAAGCACACAAACACCTGCGAACGGGTAACATGTATAATATTATCATTTTAGACTTCTTGGAAGTTCTGTTAGTACATTCAAGCGCACAGCACGACATTTTAATTGTCTGGTATTTGTAACAATATTCCCTAAAAGGCACAATCGCCACGAACACGGCTAAAGCTAAAGGGTCAAGTACAGTACTATGACTAACTAACGTTGTAGCCTCTATGGTTGTAGCCTAGCAGAGTGGACAAGTTGCTGTTAGCTGACAGTGAGGCATGTACATGTCCATCAAAGTGACCACGCCCTAATTTATGCAAAAACGTTAAGACCTAATATAAATAAAAGGGTCGTGTTAGAAAACAATTCACTCACAGATTCATAATCATGAAGGTGGAATCTAACTATATTCATAATAATATTTATTGCATCCACGGGTAGAAACATGTTTTTTTCTGCTGTAAAGTTGGGCATTTTAACATGGGGGTCTATGGAAATTGCACCTTTCTGCAGTCAGTCCCTAGCGGCCCATGTATGAACTGCAGTGTGTTGCACTTCCGTATTGGCGTCCCGGCTGTTCCCCAGAGTTTGCCGCTTGGTGTGAAAGCAAAATCCCAGGAACTATCGGAACTATTCCTGGGAAAGGTACTTCGGTGTGAAAGCGCCTATTGTGCTTCCATCAAAGTAACCTAATATGTTTTACGATTATAACCCTATATTGCTATATGTTTGGAAGCCTACCTGTGGCCCTGTACATTTTTGCATAGTAAAGAGGAAAACATTTGCATTAGAGTCTCAGCATTTCTGTGCTTGACGTGGAATAATCAGAATATCCCTTTATCCATCCATCAAGTCGTATAGTTTGGCTCCACTTCAGTGTGCATTTACCTGCTGACAGTATGAAACCCCTTGTCATTTCTTTACAGTCAGGTAGGAATGCAAAATTCAGCAAGCCTCCCATTAGTGGGGAAACAAAAAAAAAATAACTCATGCAAGGTTGTTAGCTTGTTGGATGGGAGGCTTGTTGAGCCCCATCCTATTTCATCCCAGCGTGTTGCATTCCTGAGAGCTCCTAACAGATGGCTATGGGGTGAGACAGATGGGACAGAGACGTATGGAGACAAAACATGAAAAATGTTCTCTTACGATGCAGCAAAACCGTAATAGATCAGATCAGCTGATCAGCAGCAAAGTGCTAAAAAATAAGTGATGTACTCAAAAGGACACTTTATATCTGTAATACTCTGAATTATGTCAAAGAATATAGAGCACAACAAATTAGCCCCTCATCCATCAACCCTTGAATTTCCATTTCTCACAGCCAGTCAAAAATATGACAATCTAAATGTGTACAATATGTCAGTTTGCCCATGTATTTGTTTGATAATTGTATTTGGACCACATCCTTACCTGAGTAGGCGTGTCATGGCGTGCCGGGCAGCATAGTGCAGTGGAGTGTTGTGCTGGTAGGACTCTCCGTATGTGGAGTTTGGATCCAGAGCCTCCTTGAACTGCGGGTTGCTCTCATACAGATGGCAGGCCAGCATCTCATCCCCATTGATGAGAGCCTTACGGAACTTTGTCGCTATGTTTCCCATCTCTTCCTCTACCGTAGGTTCAAGGTGGGACTGACGCAGCAGCCTCTCCAGTCGTCTTCAACCTGTTCACGTCCAATAGGACAGCATACTGAATGTCCTAAAGAAAAGAACAAAAACAGTAAGGTCCGAGTCCTAAAAGTCCTAAAGAACGATGAGTATTAATCACTTCCACTGCCTCAGAATCACAAGAACAAGTTGCATCTCCAAGGTTGCTCATGCTTCTGTGCCACAAGCCCCTGTGTCAGCATCCCCACAGCACTGTAAACCACCTCCTTGTGTTCGCCTTTTATTTTTTTGTTTTGAATTACTAAACATAGGGCCAACAAAGCTCACACAGAGAGAAGGACAAGACTTCCTCTTGCAATCACCGGGAGCTTCCGCCTCTCCATGCCAATACTGCCCATCCCACTGAGGCAAGGAGCCATTGTGGAGCAAGATATCCTCAGCTGAAGAACAACACGCAGCGAGTCAGCAATACGCTTCCACCAGAGCACCATATGGTCATGACTGTTCGGGCAATGTGAAGCTTTTATGTATTTTTGGTGTTCTACAGTACAAATCAACAGAACACAAGCATCCCCTTCAGCATGATATATTCTACCTAATGATAATAGGAATTCATACTGATTTCTTATCACCATGCAAAGCCTTCTGCCCAATGACGCTTTGATGTTACTTAAGTGCACAATAGAAGGAAAAAATGCTTCCCGAGAACACCTACAAAGTATACATACACAACTCTCTTTAGGTTAGTAACAATCACAAAGGAAACCATTAGCGATTTTTGACATTCCTATTGCAGGACAATTGATTATTTTTCCCGCAGCTTATGTAAACAGAGTAAAGAGTGTGGATAACTTTACTCACAATGGTGGAATCCTTCTTTAAACAACATCAGTGTGTGTGTGTGTGTGTGTGTGTGTGTGTGTGTGTGTGTGTGTGTGTGTGTGTGTGTGTGTGTGTGTGTGTGTGTGTGTGTGTGTGTGTGTGTGTGTGTGTGTGTCATTTCCCAGGCATAGTGTTACTCACTGTAATTTAAGGATCGATTACATCACACTCTAACAACATAATAATATATAAAGGCTTGGAAAAAATAACATATCATGCATTCAACGTGTAGGGCTAATTACTTAGTTTTTTATAGGTGCATTTGCAGATAATTTGTTTATACATTAAAAATATTATACATTTTCCATCAAGTTTCTCAAAGTCAAAGTGTTTTATTTAAATTTCCTGTGACTCAATTCAAAACCCACATTTTCAGTTTTTTAAAACTTATTTAGAGAGGTCTGGTTTAATTGTAATAACACTTTCGGGAGATGTTATCTGTGATGCCATGTGACTTACATAATGTGTTTTGGACAAAACAAATATATAAACTAGGGTTAATATGTGTTAATACATTGCCATTTTAGTATATGACATCATCTTCAGCCATCCTTGCAATAGGAACTGTTCATTCATATAACTTAAACACCTAACTTACAAACACCACTAACACAAGTATAAGTCACTAAAACAAAAGTTATAACAAGGTTACTTGTTATATGTGCCAAGCTTGTGCCATGACATCATAAAGACTCACAGTAAGATTAACAAAACATGTCCCACCTAGGGGAACACTTGAAAGCACCTGATCTTTGAACACAGTTATAAAACCTCATAGATGGCAACACAGATAAGGTAACTCTACAAATAACTAATTACATATCTGACAATTGAGACAACCCATGCTCCATGACAGCGCCCACAAGCACCTAACAATAGCTATAAAACATAACCAGCTAAGGACATGAAATTCATGAACATGACATTAATGTAACAGTGTGTCTGCGTAGTGCCACTTGTCACTAAAGTCCTCCATGCAGGCCTTTCCCCATGTTGTGTAGTGTTTACCATTTTCGCTAGCTCTAACCGACGGCAGCCTGTTGTGTTAATGAACAGTCCGTGATAACGCGTTGTTACAATTCTGGTTAATGACAACAACAACCAGTCAACTGACCTTAGATAACGTTAGCTGCAAACCATTCCGTTTGTTGAAAGGGCTTTTTTCAACCACAATACACAGTATTCCTCGCTAGCTGGATGTTAATCATAAACATAAAAACATCATGACGCCAATGTCTGCGTTGGCTAACGTCAGTGCATACGATAGCGGACCTGCTAGCAAGCTAACTGCACTGCTAGCCAACTTAGCTAGCACAGTTGATAAACTCACAGTAAACAATGAGTAACAAGTATTCAGACTTACACAGATGGTACATCTCGCCGTGGTAGACCTTATCTTGTGGATTAGCGGTCACTCGCTAGCACAATGAACAGAGGCTTTTCTTGTTAGTGAGGTAATCCATAAAAAATTTGTGCACGAAGCAATGATGTTGTTCCTGTCAACTCTTCGTTGACTCTCTGCTGGCTGCTACGGGTTGCCAGGTTTCAGCACAAGCCCCAAAACAGGCGGGGATGGAGATGGCTCGTTTTCCGGACAGATTAAACTATGAACGATAAGCACACTGAGGCTATTAATTGAGTTTTACACCCTCAACTTACACTGTCGAAGTACTTAGGAAAGACTATGAGAAGCAGTATTCCAAAAAGTGCATGCTTTTTGTGTTAGTTCGTTCTTTCGGAAGCCCATTGTGTCCTTTTCCTGTTTATCACAAAGGCTCAGAATCAGAAGCCAGTTGCTTTCAGATGAGTCAAATATAGGCTGCGGGTTGCAATATACAGAAAAGACATGAGATATTAAAAAGAAAAGAAAAAAAGTGGAACAAATTAAAATCCTCCATTGTTCAACTGTAGACTATAGTTTTAGAATAGATTGAAATTGAGAAATAACCGAATTTTAATGTTGAATTCACTAAGGGGCCTGTCAAATCAACAGGCTGTATTGATTGATTTTTGTAGCTGTGATTACAATAAAATGCCACTAGAGTGCGACAGAGTCCACGAAAACAAATCATGCTTTTCAAATGGGCATGAAGTTGTGCTTTGTATCACTTCAACCACCAGGACCTAATTGAACTTGATTTGGGGCTATGCATTTGTTAAAACATTTGACAAAAAATATATACCAGCCTCATTGGTTAAATTAATTTAATTGGATTTATACACAATCACACTCCTTTGCATGTGCCGCTTCTTTATGTGCAATAAACCAATTTAAATGTAGATTTTGTTTATTCATGTTTTAAACAAATGTGTATAATACCCCATAATACATAAAGGATGTTGTATTCAAACAGACACAATGAACCATTCATATACTCAGTAGAACACATATGCCTTTTATTATCAAATATCCGAACATTGTAATGAAGGTACAGAATATTATCTTCACATTTTATGAGTGCACGAATGTCATATTCACAGGCCTCCAATAAATAATTTGTAAAAACATATCATCAGTGTAAAGGCAGATACAGTAATGAATGCACACTGAGAAACCTAAAAAATGCTTTGGCACTTTCAAAACTTAAAATACAGAGTTACATAAATGAGGTGGAGATAAAATATATTGTTCAGGTAAACAGAAGGACAGAACACGCTAACACGGGATGCTTATTGTGCCTCCCATGCCCTTTAACCTTTTACTGTATGTCATATGAACTTTTTCTGTCTTACCACAAAAGGAAAAAAATATATATATATTATCACAACATGTATCACTACCGAGACAGATTCTGACTCTCCACATATGAAAAGCAAAATATTATCTATTCTCATTTAAGGTGGCAGATGAAGAACAGCCACAATGAGAGACAAAACATTTCAGAGAGAAACATTTCAAGGGTTTGTGTAAAAGGAATAGTAAGCTGCCATGCCTTTGGATGAGGGGGCGTCTTTGATATAGGAGCTACTGTTGATGGCAGCAGAGGCCAAGTCCTCACACTTGATGTCAGAGCTTGAGTCCTCTGTGATGGGGCCATTGAGAGACAAGCGCCTTCGTTTGCAAGCCGTTGAGTATGAATCTGCCTTGTCTAAGGACAGAGCTGATGGCTGAGTCTCTGTCCAGGAGGAGATCAGGCTTGCACTGCCGTTCACCTCCTCTTCTATCTGTGCTTTCACTTTGTCTAAGTCTTCTGGAAAACCAGTGGTGGTGCTGGGCCTAGGGGACCAAGGCAGGCTTGGAGAAACCTTCCTCTGGTATGCTGCTCGGGACCCCCAGCCTGCAGACATCGTGGTGAAGGGAGAGTCTGGGTAGTAGCTGAGAGCGTGGGATGTTTGCATGGATAGGGATTTGATACCATAGGGAAGCAGGGAGCTTGAGTATTCCCCGTCATAGGGTGTCAGGTCTAGCTTGTTGCTGGTGCTAGTGCCGTTTCCCCCTTGCTGCATGGAGGTGACAAACCACCTCTGCGAAGTGGCGTCCTCTGCCTGAGGTGAGAGGAGGCTGTTTGTCTGCGGCACCGCTCTCTCGCTGTTGTAGTAGCGATTCTGAGGGAGGTTATTGACAAATTGGTCCTGGAAGAGGGGCTGCATGGCGTACCGGGCCCCAGGGACAATCTGGTGTGCACGGGGAGAGCTGGTAGGAGATGGTGTGAGGCGGTCGTTCTCTGGGGCTGCGTACATCCTGGAAAATATATGTACGTATGAACTTGAGGTCAAGGAAGGGCAGTGTCTGGGTAAAAAAAACATCTTTCAAAATGAGTTGGCAAACTCCCATGAAACAACAAAAATTAAGTTGGCAAATTCAAGAAACCATTTACAACAGAGTTTGACGCAATAAAAAACTGAAAGCCCTATGTTCTACAAATTGAATTTTTATATTCAGTTTGTAACTGTTCAACAATGTGTGACAATAAAGTAAAAATACTCACGAATCGTAATTGTCTCTGAATCCTTTGGCAAAGGGGTTGTGATCAATTTTCAGCTGTGTGATCTATAACAAAGCAAAATGGAAGGATACAATTAATATTTATATGTGAAGATCAGCAGAGAAAAATATATAAAAAGCATCATGCAGTTACATTTCTACACAGAAACATAATGTTAACATTAGAAAATGTCATCTAATGTTGAATTGTAATGGGAATTTACAAATACACTGATAGAGCAGAACAAATATTGTTGTAAAACAGGGATTTTAGTCGAAGCATTAATAACTTTCTATAGAAATACACAGAAGTGTGTTTGTTTTAATACTTACATCAGTGTTCTGGTAGGCAGTCACAGCTATAAACTGGTTCTCTGGGAAGGTAAAGCTCTGAGTCTTCCCCTCACTGCTGATGTCCTCCACCCCGTCCTCCGTCACCTCCACAATGTGCAGCCTGGGCTGGTACTTATGCAGCGATTGCAGGACAACCATCTGCATGTAAACACCATACAATCCATTACAATAACCAATATATAATCTACAAATGGTTTGGCCTAAATACGCAAATTAATTTTCTTCCAAACACAAATAATGACGTTTAAAAAAAAAGTTTTTCATAGTTTTAAAATACACCCGAGTGTGCTATGGTTTTTTTCTCCAAATTACATAGTTTGCATGCACCGCATTCTTAATAGATATTTGTTTTACTTTAAGATGTATTAAAATACATTTCAAAACTAATTATTTTAATATTCGGGAGGGAATTTTATTTCTATTTTTTTAATTTATTTGCCATACCTGTGAAGTATTGATATTTGTTCCTTTGTTGTTCGTGAGTTTTAGTTTGCTGAAGGAGATCTCTTGTCTCATCCAGTGTGCCCCGGTGTTTGGAGACTCTGGGTGGATGTACACTTTGTTTCCTGAAATAAATAAATAAATAAAGAGAAAGAGAACCATAAGTTGCTGAATTATTGTTTTTTTAATACGTGATTTTGCACACCTTATTTGAAAACTACTTGAAAAGGTTGAATAAAATTCTTTTTTTTAATAATTGAAACAAGATAGTTAGCCCTTAATGTATAACCCAACACGAACATCAATTCAACATCGAACTAAAGGAAATGTTGAAAAACAGTTTCAGTACCTTGGCTGCTGTTGTCTGCCTTCCCACAGGTCACCCACTTGCCACCCTGAAATCTCCAGTGGTTAGGGTCCGCCAGCACCACCTCCACAAACACGTTGTAGTGCGCCGTCAGGTTGAGGCCAGCTATGTTAAAACTGAGAAACGGAAACATCCGTCTGCAGACACACAGCAAAATACAACAAATTACAGAAAGTTTTAGCATAACAAAAACATCTCCTTGTTTCATAGCAAATACAGATATAATTAACGAATAGACACAGCACTAAATCCCAATGAAAATCACTAAAGATACACCCTCCTGACCCTCCATCTCACCTGCCCTGCTTGGTGATTATCATCTCGGTCTGGTGCCGGTGGAACTTGAGCCACATCGGCCGGTTGCAGAGGTAAACCTGGGCCCTCATCCCCGGGCCTGTGGTGGGTAGATTCAGGTTGCTCAGAGCCGAGCCAGAGCTGGTGTAGGGCGGGTAGAGGCAGCCGGGGCTCTGCCCGAGCTGGTAAGCCGGGCTGAAGTGACTGCGGCCGGAGGAGGGGGGAAACCCCGCGGGAGGCAGCACGGAGCCCAGATGGAGAGATGAGGGGTACCTGGTGGCGCTGGACGGGGTGTACACCGTCCCACTGGGGGTGTAAGGGATAAAAGAGCAGGGACTCGGTGTTTCTGGACTTTGTTTAGAAACAGTAGAATGGAGGTAGTATGAACGGTCTGCACCCATCCCGTGCTCTGTGTATCTGCTGCCAGCCGCCGGGTCCTCCGCCTCTACAGCCGGAGACTTGCGCCTGTCCCCCGCTGCTTCCTTAGAGGAGAAGCTGCTGCTCTCCCCTTCACCGCCGAGCATGACTGATTTGTTGCCTTTTATTAGAGATGAGTTGCTTACTTCGATCCCAGATGAGATGGTTCTTTTTTCCAAGAGTCTCATGCGAGCATCCACACCAGTCTGAAGACAGAAACATGACATGCAGCAGCCCATGAAGTTAGTGGGGTCGGTTACCTGGTTTACCATAACTTGAAAGGTCTTAAACTGGCGCCATAATAAGCATAGACGAACAAATAGTAATCCGTCTTCAAAGGAAAGTCATTATCACTTCTTCCTGCAGTGATTCAGGGTGTGGTCCTGAAGTATCAAAACTTGAACTGATCATTTTATTGTCTATAACAAATCACTGACTTTAAAATAGCCTACGTCATATTTACCAGAGACCTCCGTTTCTATTTTTCCTTTAGTTATTTGTCTTTTTTTATAAATCTGATGAAAATTGTTGATATAATTCAAGGTAATAAAATAAGCTGCCGTGGCCACTAAAGTCTATAGTTCAAATACAACCATAACAAATAGCCTATATGTAGCCTAAGCTAACTAACTAACGGACCAAATCAAAAATAAATTATGATACTTCAGGTGGTTAACCTCCGAGATTTTCGAGATTTCTCGTTAATCTTACGACAAATAAGATTTTGGTGGACTAACTTTGTAATATAAATCTGAAGTGAAAGCTCGCGTCCGATTCTTGAAATTAGTGCAACATTTTAAATGTTCAATTTGAACCGCAAACATTGTAGTAACTCAAATTTTTCTTATAGGCTAATGGCTTTTCATATTTTACAAGGGAATCACACATAATTACGAAACGCTATCAGATCTGTATTTATTATTTTATCAACACACAAATAAATGTAAAAATGTAGCGACTTTCTAGATAATTGACAGGATGCTGTTAATCCTAAATAATTATTCAGAGATAATGAATTTGCATTTATTCAATTCTGAAACAACTCTGTGTCCCAACGGGATACCCAACGTGAAATAGACAAATAGCCAATTATGTTTCCGTTTGAAGAAACCTGTGATGTTGGTTCGATCAGACAGTTCGGCGTGTGAAAACGAGAAAAAAAAAAAAAAAGTAGAATATCCTATCCAAATAAAATAAAATAGGCCTATACGTTAAAAGAAAAATGTGTATACAATAAAATGTGGCTCAATTGCCTGTAAATCATTTCAAATTATTTAAGGTGTATTTTGGAGCGATTACAGTTCCATGTATATTCTATTTCAATTTTTTAAATGATCAAGTGTTTAATCGAAGTGTCATGCATTCAAAGGTAGGCCTACTCATTTTTATCTAAAAATACAAATATATAAACTTACCAAGGGAAAATGCCTCCTGTTTTCGTTCAAGCGAATAATTTCAGCGATAAAAACTTAGGCAACATCAATGCGCGAAGTAGCCTTCTCATCTGAGTCCATAGCAGCACAGGACAGCATGTTGGAGTAAAAGTAAAGCCTGAGTCATGGGGAGGAGGAGGAGGATGCTCTGATAGGAGAGGCGCTCTCTCTGTGTGGCCATAACGCACAGATAGCAGCCTATTATCAGATTCTCCTCTGATCTCCAGGGAGGGGCATCACATCACTGCCAGGGTGTATACGAGTGAGGCTCTTCCCCAATTCATCCGTCTCGTCCTACTCACATATACCAACAAAAACTCTCCCTTCAGGGCTTAGATAGTTCCTTTAGGGGCCTGTAGTGCAAAGTGTATGATGAAATATACAACATTTTCTATAAAGTCTCAAATTGAAATAAATCCAGTTTTATGTTCATATATCTGGAAGGTGGTGCTGATCTGGCCACAATTAAGAATATTATATAGTATATATAATTGAAAATATATAGATAATATATATATATATATATATCTTAAAAATAGCCTAAAAAAAGCCCCAAATCAGAATAAGAGTTGCTGCTGATACACTTCAAGGTAACTTTTAGAGATATAAAGTATTGTTGCTGAACTTGTTACTTTGCATCTCGCGGATTTTTCCATAACGGTCTGAAAAGAGTGAAAACTTAGTGTAAAGAATACACAAATACATGTTATTTTAAATATCTGCCACTATACAAACCTGTGGCTCTCTTGGTTTTTTCTTTGGTTCATCCCCAAGGTACACTGCTGATGATGAATGCTGCCGAACTGTTTCCCCAATATACACATACCTCTGTCACAAAAGCACAAAGAATTCACAGATCATTTGGGAGCTATAGGGACTCATATCTCTATTTCAAAGGGAACCAAATTCAGACTCCAAATGATGCTGTATTACTGTGTGAATGGGGCACTTAAAGCCAGCTCTCCTCAACACCAGACGATGCTCAGCTGCTGCTGCGTTCTTAGGAAAGTTTACATGACAATGACAGTGAGAGGATTATTGAAGCAGGTCACCACCTCTGAAATAAACACATTGAACATCAAACAAGACAAATCAACTATTTGGGTAAACTGTTTGAACAGCAAACAATCTAAAGCTAACATCTCTGCTGATTGCACTGATAAACTCATTGAGTTGTTTATTTCAGGAAGTCATGAATATATAGTGAGAATTCACAGAACTAACTGTGCACAAGAAGTATAACTTTTTCCCCTGGTTCCCCTACACACTGCTTGAGAGGATCTTTGTACTCTTATTCTTAGATCATTTACTATTTGTATCTTACATGTGAATTTTACCAATTGTTCACTCTTATCTTAATTTTATTGAAACCCAAGCATGTTACCTCTCTTTATTACTTTAGCTTTGTCTTTCTTTATCTAGCAAATGACCCATCTGACACAAAAACACATATGGTCAAATGCATGGATGGTAAAAACCAGTTAGTCAGCAGTGTGAACGTGTCAAGTGCTGAAAAGTTCCTATACGTTTCTGTTTGTCCCTGCAGTGCAGAGGCTCCCACACTCTCACACATTTTCTGCATTCACTCGCCTTCAGAGATATCTTAAAGGTCCCCCCTCCACTCAAAATGTGTCTATTGATACTGCACTTGGATGGTGTGCAGTGTGCAGTTTCACGCTGTTTGAACATTCATCTAATGATAGGGGGAAACTTATGTGCCCACCTTAAATCTGAAGATGGAGAACTGGTTAATACATGCCTGATTGTGACATCAAAAGAGTGGAGCCAGTCCAATATGCCAATTTACAGCAGCATGAAAGCTCCAGTACACACTGTGAATGCATTTTTAGTGTAAATGATTGTATATGTTGAAATAACCAATATATGTTCATATACTTTGGATTTGTCATGATTAACACAGGGTATGCAATTTTTTTTATAATTTGGTCAAACTTCTTTGTGTAAAAAAACAGAGCTTTTATTCAAACTAAAGCATTTAATCTGTCTTAAAACTTGTCCAAGGATCTTAAAAATCAATTTCCAGCATTTTATTGATTTTATTCTGGGCATAAGGGCAGAATAAAGCTCTCTGTGATGTAAAACAATATCAAGATCTAGATTAAAAATCCATAACTTTTCACCACAGATGTAACAAAAATCCTTTATGCGAATATGCTATTTGGTTATCATGAGTGTATTGGTCAGCCTGTCTGCATGATGGCCTCACTTGTGTCTGTGTCACGCTCGATGAGCAGCTTTCCCTAGCTGTGCCTGCTTTTTGACACGTCTAAAGGGCTGTTTCTGACATCTTGCCATCCTGCTGCCCCCCCTCCCACAGTGCTCATGCCAGGCAGGAGGAAAAAGCTGGTGACCTGGCCATAGCCGCCCTGCCCTGGGCCACTGCCGCCCTGCTGGCAGCAGAAGGTCTGTTGGTCTGAAGCCATGCCAGGAACTCTGCCCGCCGCAGCTTGTGATGTCACGACAGACACGCTCTCACACCAGAGATCTGATTGGCAGTGAGGGTTTGCCTTTTTCACTTCCTGGGAAATGCCCTCTCAACAACTTACAGACATACAAACCTAATTAATTATCACTTTAATTGAATATGATCTCAGCTTTCTGCCCTCCTAGCGGCCTTCACAGAGCACAAAGGAACCCAGAACTATGTCCTCCCCTCTTGTGATGTGATTTGCATACAAAGATAATTATTCTACCTTGCAGCCCATGAACATTTGTAATTCGATTTTAGCAGCTCATCTTTTACTTCCTTGTGTTAATTAGTTACCATTGCATAAAATAACAACTTTATTTGGTCAAAGTATTTATTTCCTTATCAAAAGTTCTTCAAGTTCAGATACAAAAAAAGTAAGAAATTCATTTATAAAGGTAGATAATGCACAAGCTTTTCTGCGTGTAATTACTTACTTTCTAATATACGGTTTATCCTTTTATATAAAAAAACAAAATCTGTTATGGCTATTACTGAATTTCCCTATGGGGATTAATAAAGGTTTATCTTATCTTGTATTGTATTGTTCATATAACCCTCTCTTGATAAATAACCTTTAAACAGATACCATTTTGATTCTTTTTTCACAATAGTCACACATTTTTTTACAGCTTTAAATGGCAGAAGGTAAAGGCCTCTATAGCGACCCACTTCCTTACCCCCACCCTCCCAATGCTTACATTTATGGTTTGGTCCTACATCCTGTTAAGAGTAGCAGCAGGAGTGGACCATCACATTTGGTGCTCAGCGTGGGGGCGGGTGGTGAGCTGTCATGTTCCAGCTATCCCATGGAGATACACTTCTGCCTCTCTGCGAAGATTTGGTGTTTTCTCATTTGCATTTGCTAATGAGATCCTGTTTGCATGACTTTATACTGGAAGGCTATCTCTCCGATTATCTCTTGACAAATACAGAAGGCGGGTGAAGTCCTATTTATTTAACCTTTATCAACCAATTAGTCGCATTAAGATTAAGGAGCTCTTTTTAAGGAAAGGCCAAGTGATGTTAATTGACAAGTAAACATGTAGATATTCTAGAGTTTCAAATGTGATGCAACATAGGGACTTCGTTTGCACTCTGGAGTATCACCTATGTCACTTGTAGAGCGACAGTTGTAACAACTTCGCTGTGATATTGGAAAAGCTCTTACGCTAGCATTCAACAAATGCATAACAGGGTTATCGACCATTTGTTCCCAACCTTGTCTTTGACATTTATTTGAAGCAAAAGAACAACACTGCCTATTTCCTGTTTTTTTTTTAACTGTCTTTGCTACACGAGAGCATACAATTTCCCTGATGATCAAGTGGCTGAGCCCGCCCTGCCAATTCACCCCGCTCACAACTTCACACAAGAGATTCATCCTCCGAGCTTCCCTCAGCCAAGACCCATGACTCCCCAAATCACTTTCTGGGGGGAAGTTACAGAAGTACCAATTAGGGCCTGTTTAGAGCACTTCCTCGTTATCACCCAATCTGTACTGTTAAGAGTCCCTGCCCACCAATCTGCCAGTGTCACAGCCCCCCTTAAATCAGTCACAATTTGATGTCAGGTCACAGTCAAGAGCCTTGATTAAAACCAAGTTTATCCTCTGAGACATGAAAATACCATCAAAAAGCTTTTAACCAGTGCTGAGGTTGGGTTAGAAAACAAGATGGAACATCAGTTGCACCCTCTGCTTCATTTGCATGGTGCTGCGAAGTGTATAAACCTTGAGCAAAGTGTCAAATATACTCCCTGCTGAAGTGCTTCAAAGCAAGGTCATCCTTTTGGTGAGTATGTGATAGACATACTCACCACAAGGATGACCTCTGATCTCAATTTAAAGAAAATCCCTAGAGGCTTTTAATAGAGCATGACATTATGTTATTATGTTACTACCTTTATAAAGATATATAGGTGAGATTTCGTGAGAATAAATAGTTTGGGTCATAATTACGGCATTTCATCAATTCTCTCATTACACTTGGTTCTGCTTCTCCTCTCACTGAGCCTGTAAAAAACCCAGAAAATGCCTTTTACCGTGTCGGTTTCCTCATTTCAAAGTCTTCTTTTTTTTAACCGTTTACAGTGAAATAAGGTTTATGGTGTGATGGCCAAAACCACGCAGGGTAAATAAATTACATTGCAACCTCACTTCCACTAGTTTAACTAATTTCAGTTTCAGTAAACCACAACAATTAACACTACACATTTGATTTAAATGGTAAACTTTATATTTGCTTGTAACTTGACAGTATTTCGTTTATTTTCACACATTTAAGCCCAACTAACACAAGTATTTGTTTGTATTAATAACTGTATTTGTCTTTGAATTACCTTAGACCTTTGGGGTGGTTACTTCCTGGTTCAGCAAAAAGGTGTGGCTGAGGCTGTAGACCTGAGGACTCATAAATACTGCAAGCAGACAATTGGGCCCAATTGGGCCAAACTTGCTTCCTTGTCAAAGGGGGGATAGTGGTGTTGTCAGTGTCCTTTTGTATTGCATTAATCTTATTGACCCCTTGTTCTCTATTTGGTTTGGCCAAGCCATTATGTTCCTTTTTTCTCAGTTTGTTCAGGTAACACCTGTATATTACTGTTTTACTTATTAGAGTTATTTTCTGTTGACCTCTTTTATAGGCTTAGTTATTAAAGATTATTGGATTATAATGTGTTTGAATGTTTGGGTAAATAAAAAAAACCAGTTTCTCTAAACAAGTCCTGTGTCCTGTTTCTATACTGAATGGTCCCTAACAATGGTTAACACGAGCTGAAGAGATTTGCCAGTTTTGTTCTACGACATGAAACGAGTAGATACTCCACACGTGAATGTCCAAATCTTCTATGTGTCATAAAAATGGCGGTTAAAAACAAGTGGCTAAGTGAGACTGCTAAACGTCATCATGCCGACATGAGTCCGCCTTGAGTTGAGCGGTGGTGATGCGCAGCCATGCGACCATCATGTAGTTAGTTGTAAGCATTACGTAAGCTTTTATTTCTGCCAATTGCATTTACTCCAAAAAAACAAAATGACAAAGTGGTGTTAATATTTGAATATTATCCTGCTGAGCAAAACATGTTAAGTATATCATAAACTTGTGTTGGCCAGAACACTTATTTTCTGCAATATACCAAAATCCAATGTGAAATCCAATTTATTTTTGTTAAGGGACCCCTTCGATGCAAACTTCAGAGTCTGGCCTACAAAATACGTCATCACTGCACCACTCTATAAAGAATGACTAGATCTACAGTGTAGCATCAAAATGGTAACCCAGCAATAGAAAAATAAGTAATACATTGTCTGTGTCTTTTAGAAGAGTGTCCCTCTCTCTAGTGTGGTGGAAAGAATATTTTCTCCATTATGTCCTCTCTTTGAGCCGGCAGGCAGGACCCTGAGCATGTTTTTTGTCCTCATATGGGGAATCTGCTGACTGTGGTATCACATTATGATTAACAATTTAACTATGATCTCCCATTTTCCCATTGTTATTCCACAGATGACTGGGAGTACCAGCGAAATGCCAGCGACGGCACGCAGGCTTCATTAGATTCATTGATTGATTTATTGTTTTCCATGGTTGTAATCACTTCCCCCAAGGTAATTTGTAAGCTCTTTATGGTTCAGAGGTATAAGCCTGAGAGTTAATTAATCGGCTTTGTTTAGAAGTTTGTAAGCAAAAAATGTCCGTATGAGTTGGTAACTGTTGGGAAGGCAACAGTCGGAATCCCTTGTTTACCACTACAAAAGATCAAAAGTAAGCAGCTAAACAGACATAATCATCTCTGGATGATTTCTGGATCTTTAAAATGCACCTTCATTAATATTTACCCTGTTAATTTTCTTCTTGTCAAATACAAATGTAGGATTTTGTCATATTTCAGTGATCACTTAATGCATTTTCTTGGAAATAACTAGAAATAAGGAAGCTCAAAGTTATCATGAGTGTAAGTCAAACTGACACATAATGAAGATGTGGAGACAATTTAATCTTTTGTAATATCTTAAAATACATATGACATCTCTTCCCTCCTAGAACCATTTTGTGCTTTAATTGTTGTGTTTGACACATACACACTCTTGGTCCAGAAAAAATATAATACAAAATATCACCAGCCCTGAATTCAATGATCCACATCTTTGCTCTAGGCAGTAAAAAAGACTCTAGAACGGCAACATCTCTGATATTGTCTGGTCTTTGTCTTAATTGAAGTCTTGGCTTGTTTTAATTGGCTTTTCGACGGAATGTGAATGGGGACTGCTGTTTATGGGTTAAGTGCATCTTAATCAGAGCTTTAATCCAGTCATTAACAGAGAATCATGAGGTGTTGAGAGGGGTGGAGAGAGGTTGATAATTGAGAGGCTGCCCCCTTTCCACTCGTGTGTGTGTTTATGTGAGTGTGTGTGTGTGTGCGTGTGTGTGTGCGTGCGTGCGTGCGTGCGTGCGTGCGTGTGTGTGTGCGTGTGTGTGTGTGTGTGTGTGTGTCTGTGTGTGTGTTTGCTTGCTTACTTTAGGAGTGCTAGGAGTTATGCAGTAGAAATTGGAAAGATAATAAAAAGGGGAATGGTATACAGGGCAAGGATATAAACACACTTTATTTATATTTGCACTACAGGTCCACACTTGGTACAATAAAAATGTAAAGGATTTTGAGGATGAATAATGTTCCTTCTACGGTACTTCCAAAACAAAAATAAAATGTGCAACAGAAAGCATTTCAAAAAACAATTTTCAGACGATACATTCGTATTCTGATGAAAATATAAACCACTACTGATAGTAAAAATAGATTGTCATTGTCTACGAAACACAACTCCTCCCTATGCACCCTATTGCTCAGCTGTCACATTCACAGTTTTTCTCGCTGTATATTTTAGCACCTATCCCCTGTGTGAGGCCCGGGTTCCTCCGTACCCCCACTCTATCCCCCTCTCACACACACACACACACACACACACACACACACACACACACACACACACACACACACACACACACACACACACACACACACACACACACACACACAGACAGATGCACAGTGTGTAGTGACAACAAGTCTATATAGAATAAACATGCTGCTCTTAAATAGGGGCCTGATTTGCATCATCCTTTGCAAGGTGTATTTTTCACAATTTTTTGTGTAAATTATTATAGACATACACACACTTACTGATCCTATAAAAGCACTGTCAATGGCTCAGAAACCTTCAGGGCTAGTACTTTTCTCACAGAAGATCATCGACAAATAACAGGTTTCAAAATAGCCTTTTCATATTGTGGTGGTGGAATAGAAGCTGAGCAAATTAGTCTTTTAAAGTTAAGATATATAAAATAAGTTTACATCCAGTCAAATGTAAGTCATTACTGAATTTCTTAAGCTTTATCTTTTAACAATTCTACACAGAAAAGGTACAGATAAGTCAACAGTCAAGAGCCATAAGTCAAGATAAACATTTTTTATTTGGAAAACATAGTTTAGGTGATCGTTGATCTCGGCTAATATATATTTTAAAAAGTGTCCGTCAAACCTTCAATTCGGAATTTAATCAATATCAACTTGAAGCCCGATCCAGACCCCAACCCTTGTGTCCGCTATAGAGTGAACACATACACGTTGAAATTCTAACATATTTCAGTTTTTTGCAACACCTTGCACATTGTGTGTGTTTGTGTCACGGAGTTGATCTCTGGGCTCATAGATCTCGGCCGCCGTTACGGGTTGTTTAGTTTTTGTTGTTGAAAAGTGTTCCTCTTCCCCCATGTCTGTCGTTGATTGTGTGCACCTGGTGCCTGTGTTGTCTCCTCCCCCATCACCTGTGTCCTGTTGGGTTGATTGGGTTGGGTATTTAGGCTCTGGGGTTTTGCTGTTAGGCTGGGAGTGTGTGTGAGATCCTGGTGGCTGCAGGCTGGGCTCACGACAACAGCAGCAGCAGGATTGAGGCTGTGTGTATTGTGTTCATGCTGTAATAAATGCCCACACCGGGTTATAATTTTGGACGTTCTGCCTCTGCCTCCTTGCTTGGTCTGGGCCGCTCAACGGTCAGTCTCACAATTGGTGTCAGAAGTGGGATTGACCAAGTGAGGCTGGTAGAGTGAGTGTGGGTGAGATCCTTGTGGCTGCTTACTGTTCAGGGGAACAGCAATTGAGGCTGTGAATCATGTGCTTTATGATTTGAATAAATGCCCACACCGGGTTGTATTTTGGACATTCTGCCTCTGCCTCCTTGCTTGGTCTGGGCCGCTCAATTGTCAGCGTCACAGTTTTTTAGTGAATTATTCTAAGGTGCGAAGGGCGTCGATGACAAGTTGAACACTGCCGGCCAAGCTTTAACTCTGAGCCTCAACACACACCACATCTCACATCCCTGTGAGAGTGTGAAAGCATTTACAGCACGAGAGCACACTTCCACCCAGGTCAGCGGATCATATACACACACACACACACACACACACACACACACACACACACACACACACACACACACACACAGTGACATTTCCCTGTAACACCAGAGGAAAGAGGCAGACCTCTTCTTGCGTCAGGGATGCATTTCATCAGATGACATGAAGAGGAGAAAAGAGAGAAGAATGTTGGGAGCAATAATTATGAAGGTCTCTGAGCATTGCATGCAAAAAGCAAATATTCTTCCTGTTGTATCTGCATACTGAAGCTTAGTGACTGAGGACTCATAGAGTGAATATAATGGCGTCTGGACAGCGCTTTTGTATATCTTTCAAAATCACAAATGTAATTTTACCTGAGCTCACACACAAACATACGCACACTAATGCTCTTTCTTACTTCTGAGATGTTATAAAAATGTGTCTTTTATCCATTAAAAAATCTATCGATCTTGTGCTTTGTCTTCTTGATGTTTTTTTTCTGTCATAATGGAAAGTCTCCCGGGCCATTTCTTCAGCCTATTCTTCATTTGGAGTAATTATAGATGGAGAGGTAAAAATATGTTTTTCCCCTTTCTTTTCTTTTCTCCTTCTTACCTATCTTCCTCTCCCCCGCATGCATTCAGAGGCACGGCATTCTTATTAGGGACATGTCTGAAAGGCTCCCGCAGCATGTGGTGTCCTCTGACCATTCGATGTGGCTGCTTTTTGTTGGCATTAACAAGCCAAGCAACCAAAGACAGCTTTTCAACAGGTACAAACTTTTCCTTTTAGATAATTAACCACATTCAGACACTCAGCACAGTGTAGGTAATGTGGGTACAGAAGCCTAGAGAGGATCATATTCTAGAAAAGAAAGGGGAGAAAGATGGGGGAAAAAAAACTTGATCAAAAGACAAGATGTTCTCTTTGGTGTTGTTTAGTGCTAGTGGATTCTATACCAAACCCCTATTCAAATAGTGTGGTCTTCATTTCTGCTCTCCTCGCCTCTGTCCTCTTCATCTTTTCATCAAGATGGACCATGTAATGAGGGAAAACTCTGGTCATTGTAGAGTGGTCAAAGGCTTGCTGCCTTAATGAATGGAAGAAACAGAAGAAGGGCTGAATGCTCTCCCTGGACGCTGTTTGCCTTGCCGCAAAAAGCCCCGGGATGCCTCCTGAAGAAGTCCTCCTCCATCCATTGCCGCCTCGTCTCTTGTTAACAGGACCATAAAGCGAAGGCAGAGGGGGAAAAGTAATTTTCTTCTCCTATCTCTCCATTCTTTTGGTGGGTTTCTTCCGCTTTTTGCTGTGTACTTTCATAAAGCTTATAATTACCTTGCCGAGAGCCCCTCAAGTGAGAACGAATGGGGTCTTTGTAGCCTTCTCTCTTCAGCCCTCTCCTGTTTCTGGGAAGAAGGAAGTCATATTAACATTTGGTCTTCCTCTTTTACAGATGCAGTGAGAAAGCCATATGCGCCTCTTTTTAAAGAGAGAAGCCTTTCAACAAGTAAATTGGACTGAATCACCACTGAGAATGTCAGAACAGGATAGGAGAACATTGCAGAAACTAGAGGAAGTTATACAACTTTAATCTCATTAACTCTCTACTAATTATCACATTTGCTAGTTCGGTGTAGCGCTTTAATACATATTAGTAATACAATATTATATTTGCCTACAGTATTGTTAATCCTGTTCTTTCAAATGTAGAAATCCCCACATAAAGATGACACAACCACAAGCTATCCAGGCATGAAAATAGCAACATTTAACCCTAACCATTGCAGCAGATATCACTGATTTAGGGTCAAACTCTCCCCCTTTATCATCTATGCAAATCAGGCCTCCACTCACCCAGCCCTCCCTCGATGCCTCTGACCTCCATCCCCAACTCTTCTGGCTGATTACTCCTAATGTAATTTTAATTAAAAACGGTGGTGTCAAAGGGTTTAGCCTGCCTGAGAAGCGGGTGCAGATTGTGGCACAGTGGCACACCCCTTCACTTGCTTGAGAGGAAATGCATCCTGACATTGCTTGGGTGGTGCCAACATGACCGAAAAAGCAAAAGAGCATGTATGTATGACCCAATTGGATATTGTTTAATTTGATTCTGCCCAGAAATATGTGTGTTTCTCTCTCATATCTTTGAATTTGGGGATTACCATTTTAATAAATGATTCAGTCTATTTAATTTAACCTAGCTGTTGATTGCTTCAAATCAGGTTTGCTGGAGTTATTTATTGTCATCCTAATTCAAAAAGAAACTAAGTATTATTCTTCTACTTCTGTGATACATATCAGGTCTGGTTAAAAAGTTTTATTATTATTTATTGCTGATAATGTAAACATTTTGGATTTTTTGGAAGCCATGCTTGCTTCCACCATCAAACTCCATCACACATCACCAGGACTCTTTCAACAGAATATTTACATATAGTCAAATAAATCAGTATAAAGGTCAGCTTCAAGGGAAGGTGAATCCGCCAAGCTGAGAGTCAATCTAACATCAAAATGCAGTGACTTGACATTGACTACAATTACCACAGCCAAATTTCACAGGGGTGACCTGTGTAAGGTGCCCCACAGCAGGACCCAACAGCATAGGTCTGCCTGTAGGTGTGTAATCCCCTCACCCGAGTCGTTGGATTATCTGCTCTCCACCGACCCTGAAGAGGCTCCCCATGGCTCGGGCTTAAACACTCTCTCAAATCTCATCTCTACGCCCCATCTGCCGGCCGTACGACGTCTTGGAAGACACAGAGCTGGAGGAGTGGGGGACTGAGGCAGCACAGAGGAAATCAGAACACACCTTCTCCTACTCGCTGGCTTGAGAGGAGGCTTTAGAAAAACACAGTCTGTTTCAGTCAGTATGCTCATCCAAATTACTTTCAGGATCAATGAGTTATTAAATTCCTATATGTTAAAATGTATTGTGTTAATAATAAAACCATTATCTTTGCTGTTTACCTCGACTTTAACATTGCTTTGGGGGAATTTTACATGACTTTGCTTATAAAAAAATCATATCATACACAAATAACTGCTTATCTTGAGACTTATAAGTGCGAGAAGTGTCAGTGTATATGAGGAGCTGGTGGTTGTCCCTGAGCAGTGAGGCATGTAGTAAGAGGGTTTAACTTTGCTAACCTCCTTCTGCCAGGTTCATGGGGTCCTGCTGCTCGGGTAATATTGGATCAGTGTTGGGAGCCCGTGCCCCTGCCATACAAGCCAGCACGATACCTGGGGCAGCGAGCAGCTTCCACCACAGAGCCAACTGGACTTGATGCTTGCTCACTTCCCTTCTTCTCAAGACATATAATTCATAGCTTTTTTATACTGCATTTTATGGACCAAAGTAAACATTGGTGGGAATATCTTTGCTGAACTGAAAATCAAAAATACTGTTAAGATTTCTGTCCTTAAAGGCTGAACTTGCAGGATTTACTCTGGTTATGAACAAAATGTAATTGCTTCAGAGACTGATTGTCTGGCATTGTAAGTCAAGTCAGTTACATTGGTAAATTAATTAAATCACATAATATCAATTTGGCTTTTGCATTAAAAAAGGTCCCCTTGCAATAACTATTTGGTCTCTTCACCAAATGATAAGGAACCAGTTAGAAAGCATTCAGGCTGTAACATAAAATATTAACATAAATGTAAATGATACACACTACATTGTGCCCCCAATAGAAAAACATGCAATATTTGTTTTTATTGTTTTTCTATAAAAGATTATGAACCCTTTTAGTTAAAAGTGGCAAAACATTATAATCCATTAAAATCACTTGGTTTGGTCACTTAATACAAAATAAGTCTTCATTATTTCTGTTTACTATATTTCTATATGTATTTGAGAAAAATGAAAATAAGTAACCTGTTTTTCTTTGTGACCCCTAAAATGCTATTTCCATTTTAAAGTATACAGCATTAATATCAGGGGTCTTAATTTGATATTTGATCAGATTTGTGAATATTGTGGTTTCAACTATGAGTTTAGTAGCAAATACCTAAGATTTCTTAGACATATTATTTGCTAAATAAAATATATTTTGTATAGTATAGACATTTCCCTTGGTTTGGTTGTGCAATCATCAGTGCTCCACTTGGCTCTGGTCTGCTGTTTTAACTTGGCTAGTGCAAGATTTTGGAAAGATTTGCAGATATTCAAATCTGCAGATGCCCACCTGGTGTCAGGAGGGATGGAACACAAGAGTGTGCTGTCTGGGAGGTGTTTGGTTGGGCTTGGAGATGTGTGTGGTGTGTCCATCTGTTGTATGTGTCTATATTCTGGGGGGAACAAAAAAAAACATACAGTATGAAGTGCACACAGGTGAAGGCCTGTGGTAACTGTTGTAGGAGTCTTTTTTGTTGTATAAAGCATTTTTTTTTTTTGTTCGCCTTTGATTTGTAGATAAAAGGAATGTACTCCTACAGGTAAAGTGACAGCTTTATCGCTGTAGGGTCAGAGAGCCGTGAGAACTTCAGGCAGACATGCGAAAACAACTCTATATCCCCTCCGCTGGTGGTGTGTGTGGGTGAGTGTGATTTGTGAAGGCGCACTGGGTGTGTGTGGTTTGGATATGCAGATGGAGCTTACGCCTGTTTCATACTGTAGTCTATAGTCTAACAGGAGGTGTGATACGGGGTGCTTCAAGGTGTGTGTGTGTGTGTGTGTGGGTGGGTGTGTCTGCGAGGTGTACCTGTCGCATTGACTGAACAGGTGGGTCCTCCTTGCATGGGATCTAGACAGCCAGTCCTCCACACAACTGACTGTGGTCAGGCTTAGCGGCACGACATGCAGTCTGTGGTGGAGGCTCACAGACATGGCTGGATGTTGCTGTAGTCACAGCAGAGTATACTTTCCCCATCATTATGGCCTTTTTCAACTAATGCCAGGTGCTTCAAATAACAAATAATAAAATCATGTTTTATATAGCATGAAAATGAAAAAAGACAGGGTAAAGTTCTAGGTTGTTATAGCATCAGTCATTAAATCTGGCAACATTAAAGCTATAGTAATTCTAGCCATATTTGGAATCTTCTTGAATTGGTGAGGGTATGAGTTAGAGTGCTTCCTCCTGTAGAGCAAATCATATGACATTAGCAAAGGATTTATACAATCATTTCATAATATTCTATTTAAATGTTATTAAAAGTAATGTTATAATGGTTATTGGAAGGAAACACTGGTCCTCTCCTACTTAGGCTCATAACACGTTTTACAACTCAACAATTTCACATCAAGAAAAGATTGAAGCTTAATAACAAAAAAGCTTTATTGTTATCATCCCACATTGTACCTCAAACAGAATTATTAGTACAATTACAATTATAACCTTGATTATTATCATCCTCATCATCATTATTATTATTATTATTATTATTATTATTATTATTATTATTATTATTATTATTATTATTATTATATTTCAGCACTATAATGGATGGAAAGTACGGACAAAATAATAAAAATGTAATTTCTCAACAGGAAGGACCACAGAGCTGAATCGCCGCCTCTCTAAAGTCCGTGTGTGAGTCTGGGATATGTAGTTTCTTACGCTGCGTAACTGCGTCGGCGGAAGTGTTTTGAGCGGACGAGAGGTCACAACACAAGGGTTAGTTTTGTAATGTTATGAGAAATTGAGAATCAGCACTACAATGGAGGAAATTAAAACAGGTATACAACAATTATGTTTTTCTGAATGCATGGCGTGTCCTGTATAGCATAGCGTTAGCTAAGTATACACGCTGTGTCGATCTTTACACAGCTTTATTCAGCCTCGTGCATTCAGGAAAGACTTCTCAATGTTATGTGGGCTCGTGTAGCTAACGTTAGCTAGCAACATATTCAACTGGTTGTCTCTACGCACTTGTAATTCATACATTATTCTTTGCGTATCCATTAGGTTATATGTCCAGTACCTATGCAATAATAGTATAACGTGTATTCTATAATCATTAAACGTCCTCATAATGATAATGCCCACCATGGTTGTGATGGTCTACCTGTGTCTGTTTGCCCTGCCTTCTCAGATGAGATCCAGCTGAGACATGTGGAGACAGATGTCCTTATCCCCAAAATGATGAGGGAGAAAGCCAAGGAGATCTGTGTCGAAAAAGTTGAAGGTGTGTGTCTATCTGTGCGATTGATAAAGCATATTTTCCTTTACAAAAGTCCAATTCAATTAAAAATGGTACACACTGGTTTATCTTGCTTCAAGTTTGCAGGTAACAATTACACCTGACAAGACACCATTTAAAAAAAAAAAAAGTTTTAACATTGGTTTGTGTTTATTTGTTTGGTTTTTATCTACTTATATAGGATGTTAGTGCTATTTTTATTAATAGCTACATTACTCTTAACTATTTTAGCAATACAAAGCCTAGGTTAATTCATGTCAATTTTATAATGTATTTGCACATAAATGTGTCCAGTCCAAGTCAATACTTTTAACGTTAATAAGCATGATGTTTAATGTATTAAATTAGACATTTTGACTGTCTACTTTATTTTATTAAAGTAGACATGTTGACTATGTCTAAGCAGCAATAGATCAGGTCTACTCAAATATATGAACAAGTTGTGGTGAAGCAGTTCATGGTCATTGACACTATGCATACTGGCTCACTAACCCTCCTTTGAAAAATCACCGGTGCTTTTTCCTGCTACATTGGGTTAAATGCTCTTCTGAAAAAAAAGCTCTTCATTTTTACCTCACTGAAAAAGAATGGTCTAATCCCCTGGCATCACAGTTTTATTCGAAAAATGTATTTGATCTTCAAAAGACCCTGAGACATTTTAATCGAACAACATTATTATAACTATTTCCTACTATGACCAATTTAAATGTGTGCCGAGAAAAAAGACAAATTGTATTAAAAAGGGGAGACAACAAACTAGAAACACTTGTCAATGTAAGACAGTAACATTCAACATATTTCTGCCAACAATACGACCCACATGTTGATTTAAACACCTGTCTTCAATAAACAATTTAAGTTTAAAAAAAACCTACACATTATAATCGTCATAAAGGTATGATACATTTTTGTATTGTACCTAATAAACTGGGAGCTGACTGTATACTGTATTGCAATGCAATAGAAATTCAATAGAAACTCAACACATCACAAAATACTGGTATACTGACACATTGTCTACAGTAGCAGAGGTCACTAGACAGTATTCCTCTTTTTTTCCTTTTGTAACTGACTTCACCCCGTAAATAAATACATATTCTTTGGAAAAAGTTTGTATTTGTATATCCAAGCGTATTAGGTCCTTTTATGAATCCTTTTAATTTTAAGGGGGCATTTGCAAAATCGTGTTATGAAAAGTACACCGCTTCAAACAAAGTCTTAATATCTTCCAGAATATGACATTTTAAGAAAATGCAAAAAAAAACATAATACCATAATACTTGTGTATTAAGGTTAGGACTTTGTCATACTAAAGCCCTTTTAATACTTGACATGTGTGAGCAGTTGGTTTCAAGCAGCTAAATATTACAAGATAATTTAGTCAAAAATGTTCAGTTCTCATTTAGGTAGAGCATCGCAATGAAGTACTACAACCCACCAGTATTGTTCGGTTCATAGTTAGCATTTTTTCGTCAGAGGAAGAAATTGTAGATTTTGGAACACTTTAAAAACAAAAAATGTGTCTATACACACAAACAAACTCTCCAAACCAGAGGCCTGTACTAAGAAGCCGGATTTTCGCTTAGCGGGCTAACTTCAGGGAAAACTCTGGGTTTCCGGTCCTACAACGCTGGTTCTCTTTTTAGCGGGCTAGATCTCCATGGTAACTTATGCTGAGCGGCTAACCTGCTCCGGAGCAGGTTAGGTTGCAGGCTAAGAGATCAACTTAGTGAAAGCACTGCCTGCTGACCAATCAGAGCTCAGTGTGCGGAGTTTAAAGCAATCAAGTCGTATTACAGGATAAAGGAAATACAGAAAAACTGCCGTTGCAGGAAAGACGGCCGGCAAAAATCCACTGACTGTGTGAACGTGAAAATTAATAGAATATCACCTCCCATATTCAGATCAATCTGACTATTATAACATCAGCGTTAAGAAAGCTTGCTTAAATATCTGCCACAAAATAAGTAACCGGATCAAAGTAACATTACGTACAGTCCACGGCACTGTGAGTGCAGACGTCGATGTGTCCCATTAGCCGCGTTCACACCGCAGTACTTTTCCCACTTTAGTTCCGATATAGTTCTGAAATGTCGCGTTCACACCAAAAAGAGCCGGAACTAAAATTAGTTTATCAGAACCTTTTTTACCCCCTTTTCCCGTCCCCGCTAAGTTTCCTATGTCTGATTAGCTGGGCGGAATGCAAACCACGCCCCGTAAAACTCCCAAAAAGTTTTGTGAAGCCGCCATTTTATTATCCTCGCATTAGCATTATTAGCATTAGCATTAGCCCAGCGCACAAAAGCAGAGAGACTAACTTATGGCAACACAAAACAAAACATGGGAGCGGTGGAGATGAGGAGGTGTCGCGGTCTGGCGATTTACTCAGAAGTGTCTTAGACGGGGCAGTGATATCATAAACCTGTTAATGTACGCATTCAAACACTTTTTCTTTTACCAGCTGTATTCACCTTGCAGGTGCAAGCTACTGTGGATTTATTCCTGGATAAAGTGTTTAAGTCATGGATGTTGAAGTTTAACATCTTCAGTGTTTCCCACAGATCTGAAATATACTGGGGGGGGGGGTGGTGGTATCGGGGGTGACTTGACAACAACATTAACATGAACCTTTCTGATTGGTTGCTGTTAGCAGATCCCCTTCACGCCGATTGGCAGAGCAAACAGGCATAACAGGCAGGGCCATAGTGATAGCCTATAGTTTTAAATCTTACTACCCAACAAATAAACATATGGACATGGGTTACTTATCTAAAAAAATGTTAAATGTATATTTAGGAAACCTATCAAATGTGATTTTAAGTGGGGGTGGACCTCAAATCCTCTAGGGGGGTCCGGGGGCATGCTNTACATCTCTCTGACTGAGAGACAAAGGCTTATTGGATAAGCTCTGGGATCCTGCCTACAGTATAAGGACATCATAACTCTTCATAGGTTTTTAGAGGAACAATGATTTACTGAGTGGCATCAACTCACAGATTTGAAAACTAGCTTGAGGTTGGTTCAAAAACAATCTTCCAAACTGCTCCCAGTGCTATATACTATGTTTCTGACTGAAAATAGGAGATCCTGGCTCTATCAACATAAATAATTAGATGTATTGTATGTTTCTATTATTATTATTATTATTTGTCTTTGAAGGTCATAAAGGTAGCCAATAACACATTGTCTACATACAGTTCCTGCAGGAACCTACATCCTCACTTTTTAGGCTTTATGGCCTGGTTTATTGCCAATTGAGGCTTATGCATATCTAATGAAAGTGAAATTGAACAAAACAGCCAAACCTCCTGCAGGTTTCTCCCTGTGGTGACTCTCATCCTGCTGATATTCTTTTGTCCCACTGAGAAACACACACAGCAACACACTGATCTCTGAATAAGTGCCTCAGTGTGTGTCTGTATACATTAGTGTAGTCCGCTCACTAAGTCTCCCTCTTCAAGCCTTTCAGGAGGTGTATTCTGCCAAATGGACTGATTCAGTGGCTCCACTTTCACTAATGTCATGCTGCATTTCAGTTACAAAGGGAAACAGTCAGAGAGCAGCTCATGCTGTGAATGTTTGGATAGTATAAACTGCGAGTAGGAAGTAAGCAGAGATTCAGTAAGATCACAGCAACACACACTCCCTGTTTTAACATGGTGACAGCTTTGGGTGCTAATCTGTGAGGAAAAGATTATGAGGATTTAATGCAGACATTTTTTTCTCTAACACATGATAATTACATGTAAACATTGATCTCACATATACGTAGAGAATAATAAAATGCTAATTGTAATGATTAATTTTGCTAACATGCTGTTAAAACGATATGGAATAACTTATCATCACCATCATCATATCAATCACGGTTTTATGGAAGTTTCACAGTTTTCTATGATTGTGTGATTTTCTTAAAGAATGTGTGACTCAACATTTTATAAATATACCTTTCCTGACTATATTATAGGCAAATACAGCATTATGTATTTATTGATACTCACGAGACTGCTGAGTGAAATTATGCTTTGCTAGAATCTAATATTTGGAAGAAGAAGAAGTATACATATTGTTCAGCTGTTCTGCCAATGACACAGGACATATTCAACCTGTAAATGGTGGATGAACGGGAACAGTACAGAAATGACAGGAAGCTGAAAAAACGAGACAAAGACCTGGAGGAAAAGCTGAGTGCTGGGAGACTCGTTAGCTAATAAGGTGCAGCTGACTCGTTGTCTATCTGATATTACACAAGGAGGGTCAGATTTGTAGGTTATTTTTCNGTGTGCCTTGGCAGTCTCTGATATTACACAAGGAGGGTCAGATTTGTAGGTTATTTTTCAGTCACTTAAATAATTAATTCAAAATAGTTTCTCACTTTATCTCAGAATTCCCACATTTAGTCGTTCAGCTGCATAATTACATGAATCAGAAAACTGAAACTACGTCTGGCATCCCTCAAACCCCATCGTGAATATTTATGAAGGCATTACAATAATGTGATTTTGTGACAGGGACAGTAAATGAAGTGTGCGCTAAATAAAGCCAGATATAGTTAGACCTTCTGAAGAGAGAGACAGTTTAATTGTGAACATGAATAATATGAAATAGCTGTATGAAAGTTATATGAGCATGAGTATTCATGGTGCCACATGTTTCCCCTTTAAATGATCTTATAACAGTCTCACGTAACATAATGTTTATTTTCACTTATTTTTCTGAAAGTAGTTTGAAAGTTGGCATCCAGTAGAGATAATGAGAGTACGAACAGAGGGCTGACATTGTTTTTCACTCTCTGTCTGTACTGTTTGTTGAAAATGACACATAAATAAATACATAAATGTATGGCATTTTTTATAAGCAGACATCCATGGAAAGCAGAGTTTGTTTCTTGGAGATTGTTCAAAGCAAAGGGAATTTTCCCCTTCAGAATTTCTATCGTACATTTCTCTCTTGAAAAGAGATGTTTTCTTATTTTCTTCTTTGTTGATAGGTAGAGCTGAATATGTAAGGAAAATGAGCCAACTAACTTCTCATGACAACAGTGTTTGAACACATTGGGAAGATGCATTCCAAACTTATTGAAAAAGATGAGGCAACTTCAAAATAAAAGAACAAGGACAAACTCTTTAACAAAGATGCATATGGAGAAAGGAGAATATAGTGAGATTGCAGTATTGTGCTTCTTGTTTATGTTACTTGTAGCTCAACTGCAGGATTTATTCTCTGACAATGGAAATAATACACAACAAAAGCATTTAAAACTATGCTCATATCAATATTAGGCAAAAGCATTTACATATAAAAGATCACCATGTGTTCAATACAATAGAAGAATAAAATAAATACTGTAGGCCATATACTGTGTACTGTATGTGTAATACGATGGTGTGGGTGTCTGCAAGAGTGTGTGCTTATAGGTGACGCATAATGGCAGCAGGATACGAATGTGCAGAAAATAAATGCATATTTGTATTTACCGCATAGAGGCATACCAATCAGTCACAGCTGTTTGTTTCCTTAACATCTGTGTCTCCAAAAACACCAGACTCCTTAACATGCAAAGCATGACACTTCAATGAAACACCAGATGGATACAGTTGGATTTGTCACAAAGATGTTCAGAGGAGATAAAGTCAGGGTTTGGATACATTTTATACACAAATAAATGCTTTTTTTTTAGCACTAATGTGACTTATACTGTCCCGTATAAAATAATGTTTAAAGGAGACGTGTCATGGCCATTTCCACTGATCATAATTCCATTGTTGAGGTCTACTAGAATAGATTTATATTGTGCAATTTTCCAAACTCACATTGGTTTCTCATACAGCATCTCTGTAAACTACGTGTATTCACTGAATTTCACTCTCTGCCTTTAACGGCTCATTGTAGCTCCAATAGCTCCAGCCCCCACCCTCCCTGTGAGCACAGTGTGCTCTGATTGGTCGGGACGT
This sequence comes from Notothenia coriiceps, assembly GCF_000735185.1. Lineage (NCBI taxonomy): Eukaryota > Metazoa > Chordata > Actinopteri > Perciformes > Nototheniidae > Notothenia > Notothenia coriiceps. The sequence goes on from NW_011336013.1 coordinate 191,944, forward strand.
TGTGAATCGCGCTGAGCTCCGTGGAGGTGTTGTTTCCTTGTTTAGCGATACACAACGAAACACAGCCAAACTCACCCTGAGCACACACAAAGTCACATCCGAAGTAAAAACAATAAGTGTCGCTTGATATTGAGTTAAAAAAAAGGTTGATAAACGTGTGAGAATGGGTCTGCAGAGAGAATTTCGCCGCGATCCCAACTGTCAGTTATCAGCCTGCAGCCAGGGAGGAGAAATCAGCAAAGCTGCCTGCACTGTGTGTGTGTGTGTGGGTCAATTTGGACCAATCAGCGGGGGCTTAACGTAATGGCTCCGCGGACGTAACGTAACGGCTCCACGGATTGGTCCATTTAGTTCCGGGTACGTGCTTACGTAATCTCGTACCCGGAAGAATCA
>NW_011336014.1:0-8020 GCF_000735185.1 Notothenia coriiceps
CCACTCTGGCTGCAGTGTGCTCACTATCTGCTTCCTGCGTGACCTGAGTGTCCGTATGTGTGATACTGTGTGTACCGGCTGCCTGTGTGCTTTCTACGCGTAAAACCGTTGGCTCTGCCACGGACCGACTGACCGGCGGTTCCACCACCGGCGTTTCCGGCGCGGGCCCGGCCGTGGACAAAGCAACCGGTAGCGGCTCCGCAGCGGGCGCGGACCCCATCACCGGCGGCCCGGCCGTGGACAAAGGGACCGGCAGCGGCTCCGCCGTGGGCGCGGACCCCATCACCGGTGGCCCGGTCTCGGACAAGGCAACCGGCGTCGGTCCCGCTGCGAGCACGGACACAGTGGGCGCGTCACCCACCCTCTCCGGGCACGCGCGGATCAGGTGTCCTGCCACTCCACAGCCATAACATCTGAAGATGTCAGACGTAACATATACAGTATACACAAAATCATCAATTTTGAACGTGAGAACCAGATTCAGATCCTCTTCATCATTCTTCAGGACCATAAGCACCTGTCTCCTAAAAGACACAACGTGCTTGAGGTGCGGGGATACAGCCCAGGGGGATCAACTTAATGGGAGACGCAAGCTGCCCGTGTCGAGCCAGCTCTCTCTACAACAACTCGTTTTTCAGAAACGGGGGTAGAGAGGGGAGGCAGATTTAACTCTGCCATATCCCACACAGCCAGACCACACTCACCTCCACCGACACACCGACAGGTGGAGAGAGCTTGATGGCGTGTTGGCGAGTCAGCTTCTCTAAACCAGCGCAGCTGCCACGGAACGCCATGCCGGGCGGCGTGACTGCAGCTGCAGCCGCTAGACAAACTATTACGGCCCGTCCACACTACAGCTTCAAAAAAAACTTGGAGCTGGGCGTGTCTGAAGCTTGGGGATTTTATTCGAGCACCGCGACCAACAACCAATCACATGAATGTCCCGCCCCGGACATACAAAGCAAAAAAACCTGGTTCTTCTCCACTATTGCTAAAATGGCCGGTGTTGTAGCAAGGGTAAGAAGGGCAAGAAGGGTAACATGTGTGTGTGCAAGGTTGCTTAAAGTTTATACATTCTCTCGCAGGAAGCCATTTAGTGTGCGTCGCTGTTGGGTACATCCTATACTCCGAAAACGTTTGCAACGGGGGGAATACCACTTTCTGGTCCAAGAGCTCCGTCTGGATGACAACCTCTTTCAGAAGTTCTTCAGGATGAGCAAAGACGTGTTCGACGAGTTGCTCGGAAAAGTGGGTCCACTGATTACAAAGGCTGACACCCATCTGCGTTTGTCAATCAGACCCGCCGAGCGACTCGCCATATGCCTACGGTACGTTTTGTGTATTTCTACTTCTTTCATCTGACTCTGTATAGAAGGAGAGAGAATGCATGAATGAAGTCTGTGATTTAGTTGAGATGGATAACATTAATTAAGATAGCTAGGTAAACACAGTATGTGGGGGGAGGGGGGGGGGTTGTGTGTGTGGTCTGTGTGTGTGTCTGTGATCAATGTGTGTCTGTGATCTGTGTGTGTGTGTGTGTGTGTGTGTCTGTGGTCTGTGTGTGTGTGTCTGTGATCAATATGTGATCTGTGTGTGGGGGGGTATCTGTGTGTGTGTGTGTCTGTGATCAATGTGTGTCTGTGATCTCTGTGTGTGTGTGTGTGTGTGTGTGTGTGTGTGTGTGTGTGTGTGTGTGTGTGTGTGTGTGTGTGTGTCTGTGTCATTTTTTTGTAGCCTTTGCTTTCTTTTATAAGAAAGTTGTTTTTGTTTGTCATTAGTTTGCATTTCATTTTTTTAACAATTAAACATCTACTAATTCTGCCAAATCAGTTTCCTCTCTCTTTCTTTCCTCCCTTTGTGCCCCTAGTTTAGGAGGGAACGTAGCAGTGAATGTGGAACGTCCCCGTGGTCCCATGTTCCTCAAATCTAAACTCTGAAACATGCTTTTAGATTTGTGTTCTCTGGGCTCATGGATAGCACTGAGACAACTTCAAAATATCCCTGTGTTGTGATGTGTTGAAAATGAGTCTCTGAACACTGACCTGCTGGGCGGGGGGGTGCGGGCTGGGGGACGGACGGGGGGACAGGTCTTCGTCCTCGACTCCAGAGTCCTGGTCGCAGACAGACAGACCGGGCGCTCTGAGGACAAACAGACAAAACAAACATCAGACGCTGCGCTCCGATTGGCTGCTTCCACAGACACATGAGAGATAACTGGAGGAGCTTTAGTCTAACACTGAAGCTGCTGGCGATTAAAGAGTTCACAGTGAAAACTCACCTGTGCCCTCGTCCACGCTTCACACACAGATAACAGATTATCAGAATATTTCATTTGAATCGAATAAAAACAATAAAACTAGGAAACGTTGTGTTACCTGTTGAAGGAGGCGTGCGCCTCTCTGAAGGTCTCAGAGTGTCGGCTGTCTGTCATCAGCTCACACTGCAGCGTACAACCCTCCACACACACCTGCTGGAGACACAGGTGAGTCACAGACTGTTAACACAGGTGAGTCACATAGACAGTCTTTTGACAGTTTGCCAAAGAATTGCCAAAATCGCCGTTTGTCTCAGCCCCAAACTGTAAAAACTAGAATTTTCCTCAGATCTTTTACTTTCCGAAGGTCTTTGAACTAATCATGTGTGAAAAACGCTTCCTCTGGATTTCATCGCTTTATTCTACAGGTCTCAATTAAAATAGCTCCATTATTAGAGATCGTGANCCCCCTTCGCCACGTGCAAAAGACGGGTGGTGATCACCTAATAGGTAACACCCCTATACGCCACAGGCGACCGTCATCAGGACATCGAGTAGTGTCGTAGTGACAACTGGTGCACAAAGGGAACGCAAAGCAAACGGAGACAAGTCGCGACCTGCGGACAGGGCAACGAGTGACCAACGTCGTACTGACGATCACATGTACAGGCCGTCGCCCACAAAGTAGAAATCCTACCAACCGCGTATCGTCTACGTAACATAACATGAAGTCATGTCTGATCTGTGTCTGACTGTGAAGTGACACCTCCACCAATGTAGCAAGCAACTTCTGACGGTATTCATGCTTACAGCCTGCACAAACATCGTAAAAACGTCGTGGAGCAAATGGAGGTAAAAAAGTGCTGATCAGCTGATCCCGGATGTCGCGGCTGATTCACATTTCCATCAGCTGATCACTGATCAGCTATTTCAGCTGATCAGCCTTGCTACCTGGCTATTCCAGCCACAAGCACCCCGAGTGAGAGGGTTTTTTCCCTGGCAGGCAACACTGTCACCCGAAAGCTGTCAAGCCTCCTTCCCTCACATGTCGATGCGTTGGTGTTCAAACCAAAAATATTGAAAGGTGGACGTTATCGTGGAGGACAGCGAATAAAGTGTTGCGCAATGCGCTGTTGCGCACTGGATTTACGTGGCATTTATGTAAACAAGAGTTTTTTGCTGTCGATTTTGGTGAGTCCAGTGTTTGTTATTTACTCAGCCATGTAACACAAATTAAAATGCAGTGTTTAATGTTACTGTATGAGTTCCAATAGAAAATACAGTTGTAAACCTCTCTTTGTGTGTCTTTATTATGACGTAACGACTAGTCGACTACTATTTTGAAAAACTAGTCGACTAGTAAATATTGGTAGTTGTGAAACCCCTAGTGTGTGTGTGTGTGTGTGTGTGTGTGTGTGTGTGTGTGTGTGTGTGTGTGTGTGTGTGTGTGTGTGTGTGTGTGTGTGTGGGGGGGGGACCTACATCTGTTTACACAGTCACGTATGGGGACTCGCCTCCCTTATGGGGACATTAATTTTAGGGTGAAGACTTAGTTAGGGTTAGGGTTAGGGTTAATTTTTTGGGTTGGATTGGGGTTTTGTGTTCTCGGTTGAGAATAGGTGGCACGGGCCGAAGGATCTGTGGATGGGTGTGTGTGTGTGTGTGTGTGTTATTCGACATAAGGTCAAATGTGAGTTTTTAAGGTGTTTGGACCAATTCTGGATAATGTGTGTGCTTATGACTGGTTGTAGGCTGAGGGGATCCTGGGCAAAGATCCTCAGAGAAGTCAGCAGAAGAATGGGATTATGGGTCCCAGTGGGTGGGGTGGCTGGAGCCAGAGCCAAGTTCTAGAGGCGAGCTGGTCTTGGTAGGGGGAAGCAAAGTGGGAAGTAAGAGATAGTGTGTGTGCTTGTGACTGGTTATAGGCTGAGGGGATCCTGGGCAATGATCCTCAGAGAAGTCTTCAGAACAAAGGGATTCTGAGTCCCAGTGGGAGGAGCAGCTGGAGCCAGAGTCATGGCTTGTGAGTGGTTATGTGTGACCCTCTTAGTCCCTTTCATCACGAACCCTCCCTGATTTTGGTTGTGGTCTGAAGGGACCCGTCGACCGGCCGAGCCCGACCATAGACCAGCATCGCCTGTAGGGGGGAGACACAGAGGAGAGGTGGTGTTAGGAAGAGAGTTTTTGTGGGAAGAGTTGTGTCCTTCTAGTCGGCTGGGGAGGGGGGGATGGGAATGGAGGGGAGGGGAGACTCCGGGGTCTGGAGTGGTTTGGGGTTATGGACAGGGTTTGCATAGGAGCCCTGCGTAGGGTAGAGTGACTTAGGGTCAGGGCAGGGGATGGGGTTTAGGTATGTACTCTGAGTAGGGTGGGGGAACTTAGAAACAGGGTGAGTGGTGGGAGGGGCCTGGCGATGGGTTCTAGAGGGGGTCGGAGCAGAGGTCATGTCAGAGGTGGAAAAGTTAAATTAATTCTGCACTGTGGTTACTGTTTCCTGGGTCAGCTAGAGGGTTAAGTGGGGAGTGTGTGGGTGTATGTAATGTGTTTTTGTAATGTTGTTACAGTATGATCATGTTCGTATGCATCCTGTTTATTATGTTGGCATGTATCCGTGTGTGTGTGTGTGTGTGTGTGCGTGTGTGTGTGTGTAGTCAGTTGGGGTGGATGGTTTGATGAATGCAGAGAGTCTGGTGACTTGTCTGAGCATACCTGGGGGGAAGGTGTGTGTGGCAATGGCTCTGTCTGTAGTGTATTTATGGTGTGTGGCCTGGAAGAGTGTAAGGTAATGTTTGGCTAACTTTCTGGTGGCTGGGTCTAGTGGTTTGTAGAGTGTTTGTGTGAGGCTTTAGCTCAATGTGTGTAATTAATATCAGTGTATGTTGGCTGTGCATACTCTCCACGTCCACTCAACTGCACACACTGGGCTCTGGGTTTGAACATTCAAAACGGTGTGGGCTCTTACCTGGGTAGGTTGTAGTTGGGCCTGGTGAAGACGTTCCGGGGGGTTGTGGTAGGAAGTCTTTGTAGATTTATTTTTGCAGGTCCAAGTAGGATGGGTCTGAGTATCTCCTTTTTAGAGTTCCAGGCGGTGGTTGCGGGAAGGTACAAGGTCCCAACAGTTTAAAGGAAGTGTCTGTTTTGTATAGGACAGACAACAGAACTGGACCTTCTGTAGACACACAAACCCCCCACCGCGGCCGCCCCCACCATTTTGTTTGAATTGAGATTGAAAACAAGGAATATTCAATGTGATTTGATCATACACTTTTTTAGTTAGGTAACAGCTTTACAACCCAATATGCAAACCAGTGACCACTGTAAAATACCTAGAGAACGTTTCCAAGCAAACAAGCAAACATCTTCATGTTTCCCACAGAGTTAAAGAAAAATAACAGAAAAGGAGTGAGTGATGTCATTTTTACTGTCTATCAGAGAATGCTATTCATTAGCTACAAATATCTTATGGTGGTCCCTGTGAATGATATGAGAAGAAGGCAGTTAGATCATTATCAGCAAGGGCTATCACACTCACACTTCTCTCATTTATTCTTATCTCTCTTCCTCTCTCAGGTGCAAACAAACCCTGTCAAAAGATGTGCAGATAGTAAAAAGATAATAATGAACTTTACCAATGACACAAAGAACGTGCTGTTGTCATGCCATGCCAATGAGCTCATCTTCCTTGAACTAGATGTGCTCTACTGACACTGATGTCATCTGGTGATACACAATAGGGCCGATAATGAAAAACTAACACCACAGACTGAGTAACAAATGACAAAGTAACACTCACAAGTTAAACGGGAGAGGAGGAAGTCGTAATTTCTAATGTGTAGTTTTGGACAACGCAGCCTGTATTTGTGAACATGAAGATTATTGGCTTCAAAACAACTGTTGTCAGTGTCATTAAGAGACACACCTTGTAACTGCCATCTTCTCACCTTAACTTGTTGATAGATTGAGCCAATAGTCCATAAATATCTCCAATGCAATACGTGTCATACAAGTCTGAACCAGTTTTTGTCTCAGCCACCCACTTCATTCTTGACCGATGAGACTTTGCCATTTCCATCGCGTGGCCTCTGCAATTGGAGGCAACAATGATTCATTGAAAGAAATCAACTGTCTTTCTGTTTTTGCTCTTGCTGCAACTCATTTCAAGCCTGTCTTATATTCCAATTTACATCACTTCATCTCTATAATTCGGTTGAGGTCACTCTGCCCCTACCGCAGCCTGTCAAGCAGATGTGTCACATTAGGCTCACCACATAAAAGGTTAAAGCAGCTTTTATTCTTAAAACGCAATTCCAGATGACAGATTTGTAACTGGTTAACAAGGACCCATAACAATAATTTCCTTTTGGAGTATGACAGGCCTGAAAATGTGATCCAGATCCAGTCAGAACACCAACACCTCTTGTATGAGCCAGTGTGGTGGCCTACTGCTTTTAATGAGCCTTAAGCTAAGCCCAGAGTTAAGAATAATGCCATAGTTATGCTTTTTTTGCGCTCTCAACATGGTGTTTAAATCAATGTAGCATAATAGCCCACCTGCAGTGTCGATTTGCGCAGGAAATTGATGGAGAGAAGTTCTTGAGGAGTTAAAGCCTGGATTTCACTCTTCAAGTGTATCAGCACAGCTGAAATGTCATTAAAGGGGACCTATCATGCAAAATGCACTTTTGTATGTCTTTTACGGCCCGTCCACACTACAGCTTAAAAAAAAGCTTGGAGGTGGGCGTGTCTGAAGCTTGGGGATTTTATTCGAGCACCGCGACCAACAACCAATCACATGAATGTCCCGCCCCGGACATACAAAGCAAAAAAACCCGGTTCTTCTCCACTATTGCTAAAATGGATGCCGGTGTTGTAGCAAGGGTAAGAAGTGCAAGAAGGGTAACACGTGTGTGTGCAAGGTTGCATAAATTGTCTCGCAGGAAGCCATTTAGTGTGCGTCGCTGTTGGGTACATCCTATACTCCGAAAACGTTTGCAACGGATTTGATTGGCTCGGGCTTGAGCTGTCAGATTTTCAGAAACGGGATTTGATTGGCTGGCGCTGGCTACTCCGGCGTCTCCGGCTGCAGGAGTTGAGACGGCGGAGAAGGACCGCTATGCTACCCACAATTCAGTTCGGCGAAGAGCGAGGCAACGTGACGTCACCCCATTCAAAGTGAATGGGCAGACGCGTTGGAAACTGTTTTTGAAGCTGTCGAAGCTGTAGTGTGGATGGGCCGTAGTGTCCGGTTGCTTCAGGCAGCAGCACCNCCCGCCGAGCGACTCGCCATATGCCTACGGTACGTTTTGTGTATTTCTACTTCTTTCATCTGACTCTGTATAGAAGGAGAGAGAATGCATGAATGAAGTCTGTGATTTAGTTCAGATGGATAACATTAATTAAGATAGTGTAAACTGTGATCGTTATTCTCCCGTCCAGGAGAGAAGCTTTAAAAGGAGACTAAATTGAGTCTCTGAGAAGGTTCAATTGGGTACTTTAATTAAAAAGGGCGCTGGTGTATCACAAGCAGAATATTGTTCAGTCAGACTAACAGCTGTGATCCGCTCCTCGTTAGGGAAGAGAAGAGAGCGAATCCCTCGTCCGGTGCTGTTATATCAACCCAGTCTCATGGCATTTCGTGTTCACCAACACGATTTTTAATCTATTGATTCGTGTTCACCAACACGATTTTCTCCTTTTTTTCGTGTTGCACAGCACGATTTTAAAAGCAATGTATTTCTACTGGTAATGTGTTTCGTGCCTGCAGCA
>NW_011336014.1:8060-55314 GCF_000735185.1 Notothenia coriiceps
ACAGAATCAGCCCTTGCAAAAACAGGGCTGGAAAATAGCAAATAGAGCGAAATGAGGCATGGCTAAAATGCATGATCTGTTTGGTATTTTGAAAAAAAAACTTCACAGACATGTTTTATATAGGTATGGCCCTACAATATATTATTCAAATATAGCATGATAGGTCCACTTTAAGTAAAACTCGGAAGTAATGATTCTGACGTCAGTTCAAGTAATGCATCCACAAAAAAATATTTATTTGAAAATTAACTTCAATACAAGTTCCAATTCCTCACTGGGTCCCTTGAATGAATCCCGTCATTACTAAGAAAGATTCACTCAGGGAGAAACATGAGAAGCGAGATAATCACGCAAACCAAAGTTACGACAAATTTGCCTCAATAACTTTACTGGAGATTAACCTAATCTTTCATGGGCTAAAAAGCCTGTGACGACACAACTAGGGATTCAAAAGTTGCTTAATCATGAAGTCATTATTTAAGATGTGGTACATTTTTTACAGGGTTATTTAACATTCTTATGGGGTTTCAAGACAAAATATATGGTGTTTTTCTGAAAGTAGGCCCATTAATGTCTTTCAGCTTTGGTGGGTGCCAGTTTATTTTAAACACCTCAGCTCCCCTAATGTCAGACTGTTGCCCGAATGTCATGGTTTCAATAATTGACCATTTATGGGGCTCGCAGACAACCCCAAATTAATTGCACTTTTCCTTCCCTCACATCTTTCCTGTTTTCTAACATACACAATATTTGTTGGATCACTGTATGTGGGTCCTCCTTCTAGACTGCTCCTTTTGACTTCCTTTTAAAATGTACTCCTGCTTCTCTCACTGTCCCGTCCCTTCATCTGCTCCTGCAGTTTCCCTTCAATCCCTCCATCTGTTTCACTTCACTAATTCTACCAGGTGAAAAGCCCCGTGACCCCATATCACAATAAACTCTCACTGTGACCTTCAGATCATTCCCCACACCATGTCTCTTCCCTCCTATCACGGACCCTAACATAAGCCTCTCGATCATCACCTTATCCTGGTTCAATTTTGGTTTTGTTTCCTTTTTTCTGTCGAACTCCTACCCTTTTTTCACAATTTATGTATCCTTTTTTTATATGCCTTTCCCCCCTCTTACTTTCATTCTTTCCTCCGATTACTTTTTATTTTCTTTGATCTTCTAATCTATTCCAGAGGGGATCGGTCTGCTGGTTTACACTGCATGAGTTCTGGAAAAAACCTCCTCTGACTTACCCATGTTCATTCTTATCGCAGTGCTGTACAGCATGAAACATTGAATTTTGTGAAAATATTATATTATATTTAATTACATTCTCTAGGGCTCTTCGGGGCTTTAGTTTAGGTAAGACCATAGCACTAAGTGGCCTACCAGGGTTGAAGCTTTCATCCTGTGTGGCTGAAAAAGTATTAAAAAATGATGTTAAGAAAACTTAAATGAATACGATATAATCAGGCTGATTTAGCAACCCAGTCTCACGGCATTTCGTGTTATAGTCACGACATTTAATCAATTGATTCGTGTTCACCAACACGATTTTCCCCTTTTTTTCATGTCACACAGAACAATTTTAAAGGCAATGTATTTCTATTGGTAGTATGTTTCGTGCCTGCAACACGTCTTTTTGTCCGGTCGGGTCTTGGAAGACCGGTAGCTGTGGGGTTCAAAAACATCTTCTTACTCAATATCAAACCACGATTATTGTTTTTATTTTAAATCGTATAATGTCTGACTTTTTTTGTCGTCTGTGAGGAAAAGAAATGGGGCTCAGAGCCTCAGAATACTGAAATCTGTATTTTTTTCCTTCTAATTTTTTCCTTCTAATTTGTTATTCTTTTCTAAATAACACACTGTTATTTACTCAAAAATAACACACAATCATCCTTGTTTTAATTTTTCTTTTTTTAATACCATAATCTCGGGCTTTTTTGGCGTCACTCAGGAACTGAATTTCAAAATAAAAATAACCGGAAACAGACGTAGGCCTATAAGGGACATTTCGAGCATCATTGCGATACACAGCCACTGAACTGATTACCCAAGATCCTCAGCTATGGTTTAAGCTCGGTGATTTGGATGTTTTAGCCGCAATGCACGTTGGGATATGGTGTTAATGCGATATGAGTTTAGGACGGCCGAAGACACTACACTACCCATAATCCCCAGCTATCGTTTAGGACTACTGTCCCCGTGATTAATCTTCAACCTCTGGGATNTTTATTCATGTTTTCACATAATTTTACAGGATATTTCACATGTTTTACTTCTAATATCTGATTTGTAAAAAATCTCAGACAGAAAGGTATATCCGTCATTTAATGGTAAGCTATTGAAATTATGATTCCATAGATGTGTCTCCCATCACCCAAAACCCCTGACTATTCTCTCAACTCAGTATTTACATTCTTTTATTCAAAGAAAATCAGTAATATCTTTAAAAACTACAAGTCCTTTTCTATCAGCTGTGCACCGTTATGGTGTAAATATAACCTACCAATTGGATCAAATATAAAAGTCAACCGAATTATTATTGATACTGCAAGGAGACGTATTGTGTGAAGAGAAATTTAAGATGTTCGATTGCTGATATATTTATTATCCACGTCACGTTTTCAGTTTCCGTGGCATTTCCCCTAGTTTGTCCAGAAGTCTTCTCATCAGGGCTCTATAAATAAAGAACTACGGCAGATGTGTACCTCAAATATCCCCCCCACCCCCTTGAACCTCCTATCTGCTTACATTTTGTTTAAACATATTTCCATTTAGTAGACCAGTAATATAAAGATTACATTACGCTGTGTAAAGAGCACATATTTTTTATATAGTATGTCTATTTTATTTATATGTATAGTAAGTCTTTATATTTTAAACACACACTTTATCTTTAATTCTATCAGCACCACGTCACTATTATTTATTTATATGTACAATTTTAGCAAGTTTTTATATTGTCCTGTTCCTGTAAGCCAGTACAACGAAATTTCGTTTTAATTGTACACTTTGTGTCTTGTTGAAATGACAATAAAGTATGTCTATCCATCTATCATTTGGGTTATAGATCTCTCTATGCTGCTCTGTTTAGCTGGCCCTGTTCTGGATAAATGTTATCGTCAGCAACCTTTCTCCAACCTTTTTCCTCCCTGCTTCGCTACGACCAAATCTTTCCCTGGTCCCTTCCCATCGGCTCAGCCTCATTTTCTTTTGCAGTATTTTCCGTGGTGTGACTCGTGCGGCTCTCCTCTCCTGGAAACTACTCACTCAGCAGCTTCTGCCTCACCCTGGTTTCACCCCATCACACCAAGCAGAGGGAAAACCCTAATAATCGCAACTCTAGTTTTAGTTTTGTAAATGTTTTTGATTAAAAATGAATGTAATAGTTTATAGTCATTTAGTTCCATTAAAATAAACGTGTGAGTCACAGTTGTTATGCGTAACATACTATAAAAGATACCTTAGGAACACCTGCTTTTATTATCACAATGTGCTGATGGAGTTACTCATTGTTAAACAGAAAAGTAGTACAATTTGAATAAATGTTGGCATTCTTCTGCATAGCCTTACAGACACTAGTGCCACGCTAATGAAGGATACACATAAAAGGACATTATTGTGGGTGTGCGCGTGTGCGTGTGTGTGTGTGTGTGTGTGGAGAAAATAAGTGATTGTCTTTATAGAAATGTAAAGAATATACTCAAGAAAGCTTAACGTGTAGTATTTCAAAAAATCTCGATAAAGTTGCAACACTAAAAAGGAATTGTAAGGCTTAACAGAGTGTAACATGTGCTATAAATCTGTACTTACAGTACAAATAATCCTACTCTTGTGCGTGTCTCTCACTGACACTGACAAATGTACAGATTTGTTGGGATGGCCTTGTAGAATACCTGACACTGTGAGTTGACTGTACCTCACCCTAATCTGTTGCAGTGCGGTGCTGTTACACGCTCCGCTGGTTTTTAGTTGGAAATCCAGAATTTGTCCACAGTCAGCAGCTTCAACCAAACATCCTATTTTTCACCAAGCTTTGCAAGAGATCGTCAGAATAGTTCAAAACACCATTATTTACAACTGTCAATTTGGTTAACATTTAATGATTTAGACATTAAAGGTTATTGATATATTGATTTTTAGATACATATGCTAATAATTAAAGTAGTAGCATAATTTGCCGTGTTTTCAGTGTCCATTCTTACCGTAACTAACTTTAGACGCAATGAAATTCAGGCAGTTTCAGCTTTACTGCAGTTTTCACTGTGTGTAAGAGTACTCCAGCGGCCTTCAGGTAACGTAAAATGTGAAAGGCCAGAGCCAGAGTTTGGTTTGTCTGTTTTGAGCTACTGTAGAAACATGGTGATGCAAAAAACAACCAATGTAAATATAAAGGGCTATTCAAAAGGTAACAGAAACACAACAATTCCTAGGTTGAAATAGATTTAATGAATATTGCATTTCCACTAACAGATCCCCCCTAAAAACTTCACATTGGCTGATTCCTTGATTTATTTTCTGCTTCCGTCCTTTTGGTTGCTTTTTCCGTTTTTTTCTCCCTCTTTCCTCAAGAGTAAAGAAATACTGAACATGAAGAGACTGCCAGGCATCGGTTAACACAGTAGTCGGCGTATCAATCGCACTACAAATCCAAATGTTGTTTACTACTACTCTTCTACGACTAATAAACCATACAAATCCGTTTAGAAGCAGACATCATCATACGTTAATTAATTTGCTCTAATTACAGTTAGATTTGATTCATTTGTTTTGACGTGATTGTCCACCGCATCAAGGTTGTGTAAAAACTTGACTCTGTGCTTATTGTCTTAGTGCAAGTCTTTGGCTAAAGGCAGAGCTTAAATAAATATTTCCCGAGACTCCCAAACTGGCCAGTATTAACAACTCCTGGAATATGAATCAGCGTTCAGCATTCACTCTCCATATTGTCTTCTGTCCCAGTCTTACTGTGTCCCATGCCTGTTTGTCTTTCTTTTACATTTATATTGCTCCTCCACTTTCCCTGTGTCATTCTCTTTTATTTAGTTTCTGCTTCTGACTCAATGCAACACACAGGTTAACTGTGAAAACAATGAGAAGAAAAATACAGACATGACCTCACACTCATTTTCTCTGCTCCACTTGTTGGTTTCAGGGCCGGCTCCAGTGGTTGGATTTACGGTGGAATAAGGTGTCAGGTTTAATTCCCTAATTTCATGTCATGAAAATATCTGGAGCGTTCAGTCTATCAGTTAAAAGCATGAACCTTTACTATTGTCAGGTTTACTTGTACAGATTGGGCCTCAGGAGGTTAAACGCTTAACCATGCCACTTATATTTCCTCTCGCTTTTTATTTGTTCCCTTCTCTCTCCATATGGCAGCACCAATGCATTTTAACAGTCACTATGTTCCCTAATTTTCACACACGCCTTACAATCCTGCCCAGCATCTCAGTGTTTTACCAGTTAACCTGCTCACGGCCAGATGTCTGCCTGCTCCATCCATTATCAATAATGAGTCAAATTCCCCAAGCCTGATTCTGGGATTTTCCACTAATTATCTTTCTTCCATTTACCTCTCAAACTTTCTTTCTGTCTCCTCTTTCGGTTTGACCAGCCTCCATGTGACAGCAGTGAGTCATCTGAATCGGGGGCTGTGTTCACAAAACATCCTGACGCTAGAAGTAGCTCTTAACTGGCTGAGTCAGGATAAACTCATAAAATACATGGACAAGTCCAAACTAAAGGACTCCTGCAGAATAAAAAACTATAAAGCCATATTTTCTTTTGGGGGAATGGGACATATGTTACCCACTAGACTGATTCATAATTTTAAAAAAATGTTATTGTCGCCAGAATGTAATTCTGGTGCATCAAAAAATATTTAAAAGAAAAACATGGCTGAATTCACAAGACAACAACAAAAGACTATCAACACCAAGTAAGAAGAACTTGACACACAGCATCAAAAACTAATTACTTATACATTTGGCTGGCACAAATCCAGTTCCCAGGCTTTATCGGACTGAAAACTAATGTTTTTTTCGAGATTCAACAAAAAAAAGACCTTTGATATTAGAAAATCTTACAAAGCTGAATGTTGTGTTTATATGAAAGATTGTAGACAGACCTGATATCACACTTGCAGACAGACCCAAGTATATGATGAGTGAATATTTCATGCAACACAAATTCATTTCAGTCAGACAACTCACATGTTTCTTTATATGTTTATTAGAGGCAGCATATAGTTTGAGTTTGGCGTCTAGGCTCGGGCCTCATCAGAACATTGAGTGATGATTAGATAACTATCCCTGTGAGGCTACAGGTGGAAGCTGGGGTTGTGGTGGGGCAGGCAGCAGCAACATGAAACACAGCAGCAGTAGCAATGTGAACGCAATAGCAGGGCACAAACGCAGCAGCAGCAGCAATAGCGAGGCAGAGGCAGGCAGATCTGGCAGCTTAAATAGAGCAGCATGTTTAGGAGAATGCGTTGATTGGTTGTAAGAGGGACAAGGTGCGTCACGTGTTAATGTATCATTGGTGCTCGAGTTGACTGAACTAGCTCTCAGGCTTCGCCCCATTCATGCATACATCCATGCATACATTCAGACAACTGAACATCGACCTTTGGCAAAAAACAAGCCATCTCACAAACATATCATCCGTCTAGACTTGTGTGTGATGTGTGGGTTCTTTGTGTATCATCCTTCACCTTTTAATCTGTTAGCCTCTATCTTTGGCCGTGAGGGTGACTTCCTCACAGCCCACAGACCATTTTCTTTCTCCTCTATCCTCTCTTCTCCCACATTGCTTTCATCATTACACCTCTAACCTCACGTTTACTCCTTCAGCCCTCACATCAGTCTCTTCTCCAGTTGAGCAGATTAGCGTCCTTGAAAAACTCATTTTGATTTCATTTCTACGTTCAATACTATCTATCATTCCGGCTGTAACCTGCTGAACTCTCAATGATACACATTTCTCCATCTCTCTACCATCTCCGCATCCAAAGCCACTGCTATATTCCAGCTGCATGTAGAGCAGACATAAATTAATGATTACATTACATTAATACACATCAGGGACTAATACATGTTTGACTACCCATGTTATTAATCTTTTAGTTCAAGCATCTATTTAAGGTTCTGTTTTCACTCTGGCTTTGAAACTGAATTACCTAACAGAGTTTAGACTATTAAAACAAAGTTTGGAACTTTTTGTCCTTAAATGTTTTGCAGCACTTATAATGCAGCCGTATCTCATTCACCCAGTTTTTTCATGCTATCCAGCTTGAACAGAAACACTCTAGGGTTGGAAAACCTGCTCATACACATGCATGAGCGGTCGTGTACAAAGCACACACACGTGCACATGTTATTCAATGTTGACAGCCCATCATTGTCTGAAAGAAATGACCTGTTCAGGTGCAGAAATGCAGACCCCTGACCACACACAGGTTGTTGTGTCTGCAGCACAGAAAGCGCTAAATGTAGTGTTGCCGGGAGAAAGGCAAGAATCTACTAATGAATGGTTAACATCCATAATAAGGTGATTGATGTGTCTTTCTCTTACGGCCATTTTGTCTTTCTCCATTCAACCAATCAAGGTTTGAGTTGAGGCGACCAGTGTGATGTATGTGTTCCCTTTGTCTCGTAACAATGTGACATTTTGGTTCAGATCCTTCTTCATGATCATGTTGAACGATGGTCATAGTGGGTAATTGTTGGTATTGTGAATACTTTATTTAAATCAATGTACAAATTTCCTCAGACTAATGTGAAAATCCAACCTAATGGCCCAAAGATAAGGACAAGTTGTAGGCGATCTTGAATCAGACATGTTTGGAAAAATACATCAAATCTCAACACACAACACTGATTGCTTTTCTACATGTCGGTGTTGCTAAATCCCTTCCATCCAGATAACTTTCAGTATTTTCCCTGGAGCAATTTCTCAGTCTGTGAGAGAGGCAAAAGGAGAGGTCTAATTTATCACTGAGGGCTCTTGTTTAGAGTGAAGTGGTGACGGATGTTGTGACCTTATGTCCCCTGTACTGTAGACTAAATGGTTCTGGAGAAGTCTTTGAATTATCGTTCCACCCATACAGCCTCAGAAGTGAAAGCATCCCATAGCAGACACCCAAAAAGCAAACCAACTCATACATTTTCCAAATTGATAGTCATTTAAAAAATGTGAATTGTCAGGATCTATTGTAGTCTGTGTGGTCTGCTCCTGTTGTAGAGACATTCAGAGGAGGTCTGACCCTGAGTTCCTGCCCTCACCCTTACACACATACCTCCTGCTTCCCCTTTATCACACACTGTTTTCATCCTCTCTGTCGCTGCTTTCACCTTTACACTCTCTCTTTTCTGGGTTTCTTTTCAGCCGGCCGTTCTGCTCTGCTTCGTTTCCTTTCAAAACAAACAGCAGCCATTTTTCCTGTTCTTTCTTCATGTTTTTGAAAGGAAACTTTTACTTTGCATTGTGTGTGTGTGAGCAAGGGTGAGCAGTGAACCACAAACGACTCACAATATGTTGAATTAGTGAAGCTACACCTGCTGGCATTCATGTGTTGCAAAAACAGTACAAATAACAAACCAGCTCCTTAGTGTTTTTTTATATTATCTACTTTGCGATATAGTGCTGACATGTTCTTTTTGTGAATTTGATTTCACATTCCCCAATCCTCTCTCTTCTCCTCATCTTTACATTAACACCATCTGCTGACAACATTACAGGTTAAGACAGTCTCTCCTAAATTTTGCCAGCGTATGAAAGTGATAAAAAACGCTCTTATAAAGTAGATTTAAGAGTTTTGGGTCACTTAGGAGGAGGCATGGGAATCCAGAATCAGTTCCGGTTGAGAACCAGTTCCTAGTGTCTGTTTCCTTCTAGTCACATGTCCCTTGACTATCAGTTCCTCTGTTGCTCAATGACGTCACATCATTCAGAATGTAATGTATCGTTCATCAGTTCGTATGGAAGTGGAATCATAGCAAACAAAAAAAAATACCAAAAAAGCATGGCACTCCTTACAGCCCGCGTCACACTGTCCCGAAATTGACACCCGATGGACACACGAATATGGAATTGTGAATTTCCGCACGAAGATGGCCCCGAACCACACACGAAGGCAACATTTACATTACATTTAAGACATTCAACTGCAACGAAAGTAACAAGAACAATTATGTTAAAGTATTATGATACTGTACTGATATTTTCAGACTTTGTTCTTTACTTTATCCGTCTTTATATGTAGAAGATATTAAGTTTTCTCCGTAATGTTGTTTCCATAGCAACAACAACTTCCTGTCAACCCGCCTTCAAAATAATATATTATATCCTTTTCACTTTCACAGAACACAAATTGGGTTATTTACATAATATGTTTACATGATTTTGTTGTGCAATAAAACAACTAGATCGACACACGATAAAGGAAATGTTCAAATTCGGCTCTGATCGTAGCAACATTGGGCCATTCGTGAGGGCATCTTAAGCCATCGTATGACCGCCGGTGGAGTTTCTCAGGCTCCGGCAGCAACTTCGGAACGGTGGCAAATATTTGGCATACAAAAATTTGCCGAAGGACCTTGCGAAGGTTAATTTTCGTGTTGAATTTGTGTGTCAATTTTGTCCTTCGTAATGCCATCGTGAGAGCATCTTGTTATCATCGGTGCCATCGGGCATTAGGGCGAATGCCCGATGGAACCGATGATAACACGAAGATGACATGATTTGACAAGATGCCCTCACGAGTGCCTTACGAAGTTGCCGCTCACGAAGTTGCTGCCGGAGCCTGAGAAACTCCACCGGTGGTCATACTTTGGCTTAAGATGCCCTCACGAATGGCCTGATGTTGTTACGATCAGAGCCGAATTTGAACATTTCCTTTATTGTGTGTCCATCGGGTGTCAATTTCGGGACAGTGTGACGCGGGCTTACAGCTTTGCCAATCTGTTGCATATTTAAAAAGAATTGGGTGGTCAAATTGACATGCATGTTAAGATGCATCATGGTTTTATGTCGCCACACTAACATCATGTCATAGAGATAAACAAAAGACGAGCGAAGAATTTGGAAATCTGAACAGAATTTGGAATGATACAATGCCTGATACCCCAAGCGAAAAACCACACTGTGGAAGGAAGAGTTGTTGAAAAGGCATCTCTCATAATAGTTTTAACACAGGTCAGACTCTTCCAGCAGAGTCAGCGCTCACACACACACACACACACACACACACACACACACACACACACACACACACACACACACACACACACACACACACACACACTCCACACTGCTTAATGGGGACGTACTGGACAGTGTAAACAAGTGTCAGGAAGCACTTTACATCAAGATTCATGTCAAGCTGTTTTCCCTCCTGTATTTCTGTCTGACAACTTGCTGTGTGCAGCATCCTGCTGGTCTGACAAGATGCTGTGCTAGATTTTACCTGATCATATCTACAGTACAATATCGGTGTGATTACCTGGTTGGTGTATACTTTGAAGTAAACGAAAGAGGTTTGGGATAAAAAAATGTGTGTCTGTGCTATGTATGGCTTTTAACTGCCTGTATTCATGTTAAATCCTTACATAATGGTGTTGCAGGCTGTACAAAAATATTTAAATGTATGAGGATATTTCCTAAAAGCTCAACCTTTACATGTTGGAAAAATTAAAACCCAAAAATTGTAACAGTTGGGCCACAGTGCGTCAAACAGCAAGGCAGATACATTATACCATGGGGTTTATAGATTCTCTCTTGAATTACAAACCTCAAAGAGAAGACACATCACTAGCCACACACACTGCAACACAACAAAAAATCACCTTTAACCCCCAATTCAATTTTCACTGTATGACTTCTTCTTTTCTCTGCATTATACCCCGAGGCTACGCACAACACTGCACAGTTCATGATGTACAGCCTGTATGCAAAGAGAGAGTGGGGGGGGAGACAGTTGGATGCGGGAAGACAGAAGGTCAAGAAATAAAGTTTGAGTATGGAATGTTGTGAATTATTTAATTTGATCACAACCCAAAATATATTATTGAATATAGATTTTGGTACATAATAGTATTTTATTGCAATTCCAGTCCTGCATGCTTCCAACATGCTGTGACGTGTTTGCATGTAAATGTGTGTTTATGTGAATGCACAGGCATATCTGCGCCTGTGTAAACACGTGAGGGAGTGTGTCCCTCCTCTCGATTCTCTGTGACCCTTTTCCAATACTCATCCAGCTTATTTCACCATGGAATGAGTTAGGCTGAACCCACGAGGCTCCATAAACCTTTCACCACTGACAGGATGATAAATCCCACAGTGATGGAGAAGGTTGAACATGATTGATAACAGGGGTGGAGCGCTTACACTACATGTTCAAATATGTGTGGGCAAGAAGATTTGAGGGGGCTTTCAAATTGGAAATACCACTACAGCAACCCAAAAGACTATGTTTTTTGAAATCATATTTTATATAGTCATAGATTTAGTTTTTAATGAAAATGTCGCTCATTCGAATTTTTGTAAAGTGAACAAAAAAAGACACATTTTGGATAGTTTTGTATGTATTTTTACTTTTTTAAATTATCTTTTGACCTTTTAATGCATTTTGAAGTTGTATGTCTCTCATCTTTGTATGGTTGCCAAGGTCAAAAGAGATGTTTTCTACAATGGTTTATGGAGAACTTTGACGAAATGTATTTCAATTACTTATCAACAAATTACACACTAGACCCTGAGTTAAATGGTGTGTTCCGACAACCAAAATATCTCTTGTTCTCGACTTGATTCATCCACATGACCTGTTGCACTGCTGTTCACATCTGGCATTCAGTTCCCATCGGTAATGTAATTTAATGTTGACTATTCTTAGAAGGAGCAGATTTATGGACTCTCAGCATCTATGTCCCGCTGTTCTGCAGTAATATTCCTGAGTGATTGTCTCCAGTAAATCCAGTTGTCATTTCCAATCTCAGAACCACTCTCTATGTGAGCAACTATACTAGATTGCGTCAAAAAATGTGCATGTGTGTAGTTGAGAGAAAAATTGTAATTGTAGATAGGTGTGGTCTGAGCAAAATGGCCAGAGGGTAAGATGGTAGGAAGTGTCGAAGGGGCCATTGTCCTCTCCTACTTTACAATCCTTAATAGCTAGACTTACCAACAATCATAATCATCATTAAAAGCCTCCCTCAGGAAAAGGACAGAAAGGGCTTTACTTACCACGGACCCCCTACAGTGTGTCACTGATATGCCTGTGTATAAAGATAGAGCATGCGTTAAAGACAGCAGGTAAGAAAGGAACCAGAAAGCCAAAAAGAAAGATTAATGACACTTTTTGTTACACACACTTAACAGTACAGGAAGTTTAGGTAGAGTGAGGATCCATTTACACTTTATTGAGGCTAGACGCCAATCATCAAACAAATCATGTATGTCACATTTACGACTATTGTGAAAGAAAAAAGCCAGAAACAAGATCTGGGAAAACCTTCACACTGAAACTGCTTTCAAAAGCATGACTTAAAGGAAAACAGATCATTGTACACTGTATTCAGGCCACATGCCAATCACTGATGAAATTAGGAAAACCTCAGCTTGGAAAATCGTAAAGAAAGGTTGCAAATCAAACAGTAGGCTGCTCCTTAGATTTCCAAAAGCAAATTGAGTTGCCTCTGGTCTTGAAATGTAATTTAATATAGTGTAATTGATGCAAAGACTGTGTAAACATATAATCACCGGGGATAAAATGACTAAAAGGCGTGACAGGAAAATATTAATTAATCATCATTAAAGTCAATTTCACTTGTGTGACAAGTACAGCTGAATTCTTTTAACTAAAGTCTGCAACTGTATACTATCAGCTATGGATTTGTCATCAAGGTATTTCAATATAATCTATTTAGTCACAAAAATGATTGCCAACAAACAAAGACGGTGTGTTTTTGTTAAAAAAATGTAGCTTAAAATATGTCATAATTTTGCCTGAATATGGATATTTTTATTTTTGGGTGTAAAACAATATTAAAAAGTGTCTTAATGTTGTCATTTTATATATGCAGTATATCAGTAAATAATATATCTAATAAAGCAGTATTTTTCAAATATTAGAAGCATATGCAGAGGATAATAGTGGCACATTTTAAAGATCAAACATCATTTACAATGCTTTGGTATTTGCTCCCAGATTATATGATAGACTTTAGAAGTTTCAGTATATTGATTTAAAAAACAAAGTACCAGAAGGAGTTCAGGGTGTAGGTGTAGGAGTGACGGGGCTATTGGCTCACCTGGACAGGTAGAGGCCTGTTTGGCCGACAGGAGAGGGAGAATGAGGAGGAAGGACCCGGGTGAAGTTACCTGTGAGCTAATCTTGCCTCAGGCAGCGCGGTCGAAACTCCCTTCGCGTGGAACAAGAGGGGGGGTGGGGGGGTTCATCTTTCAATGTGAAGAGGGAAGAGAAGTGATTGAGGGTCACAACAAGCACTATGGAACAGAGAGTCAAATGTGAAGGGTGTCCTCCCAATGTTGATAAAGGTGGTCAAAATTGCATCCCGATTTTATGAATTGATATGCTGTTTTTTCTCAAATCTATAAATGATATGTTTGTGTTGTGTTCTAGTTACATGTTAGCTAAAGTTTCTAACAGTACAGTACTGAATTGATCAAATCAGGAAGTTATTATAGTTTTTTTACCAATATGCCGTAAATTAAATGCCACTGTCTTAACTAGCCTACAGTCCCTGAGTTTAACCTGTTGTTTGACAGTCAGTAAATATGAAAAGGGGTTAAAGGTCAAAGGCTAAGGGTTAGGGGCCAGAGAGATGAGCAGGGCAGTAAAGAAAGAGATGAGCACAGGCCTGCCTCTACACCCCGAGGGCCTGATATCATGTTTATTCTGTAAACACAGACACAGCAGGCCAAAGACCCTCATAATGTCAGGGTTTGGCAAGAGTGCGGACCCAAAAGGCGAGGTGTAACAAAAGGAAATGTAACTAACAAAAACAAGAACAAACCAGGGAGACTCGGAGGACACAGGAGGGCAGACCAGGGAAATCCAGAACAGGACATCAGAACCAAGCATTTGAGCTCCATACTGCGTCAGAAATAATCCTTAATGTGGTTTTGAACATGATACTGTATGGCATTTAATCACAGCAGTGTTTAGCTGACAATCTGCCGGTAGAATTTCCCGCATGAGCAGGCATAAGCTCCGCCCTTCTCTTTTTTCTTTTTTTTTAAAGCTTTATACACAGAATCAGCACTTTAGTAACATGGTTGAAATAGAGGAGTATGAGGCATGGCTAGAATGGGAGATCTGTTTCGTATTTTGAGCAAAACACTTCATAGACATGTTTTTTATATATGTTTATATATCTGAGACCTATGCTATACCCTAAAAATAGCATGATAGGTGACCTTTAAAGTAATTCCAACCCAATTTGTATCTTCCCAGGCTCTGAAATCGTTCTCCTGCCTCATATAGCTTCTGCTCTCAAGGGTTTTACAGAAAAGAACGCCTTTAATTGCATAGCAGGTTATTATCTGAGGTTTAAAGTAAAGTAACTGGACAATGACATTTCCATCAGCCCCACCTACACTTTGCATTAAAAGTTCATTTGCAACCTATTAGCTTGCCTATATGTCAACGTGGTACACATTATACCAGCTAACCATGAGCCTTGAAAACATCAGTATATTGTAGACACTTGTTATCCATGGAATATATGAAGTGAGCACTACAGCAACAATGCTAGAGGCTTTTAGTTCAATAATGGTCTTTGTTTCTTTCTGTTGCTGTTGTCAGGGCCTGTCTGTAAGCTCACACACACACAAACACGCACACACACTAACACACACACACACACACACACACACACACACTGTCTGTACACTGTATTTAAACAATATTAATAGTCCCAGTCAATAAACTGACAAGCTGACACGTGTTACATTAACCACAAGCAGGTCCTGTAGCTACAAATACATGTTGAGAAGAAAAAAGGTTTAAACTCGCTGCCAAGTTCATAAACTACTCACATTTCTTCAGAGTTAGGTGTGAAGACATGCCAATCAAAATGTTCCATGTTCTTTCATGAGCTCTCACAAGCTTTCAGGATGTTGACAAAGGACAAATTCAGCTGTTGTGAGTCAGAATTGGTGTATAGTTACCAGAAACAAATCCCAAGTAAACATCTAAATGTACCAACCTGCCTGGGAACAAAGCAGACAGAGAAAAGCGGACAAAAATGGACAGAAGACACACAGATACCCTTAAAACATCTAGGGTTTTCGAGGTCAAAGGTCATGGTCTTTTGGTGACACTGAGGGGTCTGTAAACATCTGATCCCCATGACTGAGCAAACATCAGGAACTGACGTGACAGCGGCATACTAACCTGGGCAAGGCCGCCATGGCAACTGACAGCCGTTGAGATCGTCATCATGGTAACTGACAACTTGTGATTGACAGGCAGGTTAGGAAATGTGTGAGCAGGAGCTGATCCATGCCGAGAGGAGGGATTAGATGCATAATGGGTCTGGGATTAGCTATCTATCGTCGATATAACTCCACCTTGATGCCCAACAACACAGAACTTCACAGTTTTCTTGTTGTTTGGCCTGTATAGTTCAATCACTCTCTTTTCAAGTGTCCCTACTTCATGGAAAGGATCAAATTATAGGTGGGTGAATGAAAATACAGTATAGTATGTTGAAAATATCAGATAAAAAAAAACAATTAATATAGCAAGACGTAAAATATAAGAAAAAACAATATAGTATATTTGGTCGAAAAAATTTAAACTAAATGTCGAAAATAACAGTGAAAAAAAACACATGGTATAGTAGTCGAGATTTCTGAAGAACTACATTGTATAGTATGCTCGAAAATATCTGTAAAAAACTATCAAGCATAGTACCCAAGAAAAACATAGTGTAGCATGTCAATTTTTGTTGTTACATTTTCTTAAATGTTGACAATTTAAGAAATAACGGCATAGTATAGTTTGTTGAAAATATCTGAAAAATGTATATGTGACCTGCTCTATCGAAATCAGTCGCATTGACCCGAAGACACATTTTGAGTTGTATACACTGCTGGAAAGGATTTCGATAGAGCAGGTCACATATACATTTTTCAGATATTTTCAACAAANGGGCCATGTATCGTGAGATTTTGAGTGACAACCTCCTTCCATCAGCAAGGGCATTGAAGATGAAACGTGGATGGGTCTTTCAGTATGACAATGATCCCAAACACACCGCCCGGGAAACGAAGGAGTGGCTTCGTAAGAAGCATTTCAAGGTCCTGGAGTGGCCTAGCCAGTCTCCAGATCTCAACCCCATAGAAAATCTTTGGAGGGAGTTGAAAGTCCTTGTTGCCCAGCGACAGCCCCAAAACATCACTGCTCTAGAGGAGATCTGTATGGAGGAATGGGCCAAAATACCAGCAACAGTGTGTGAAAACCTTGTGAAGACTTACAGAAAACGTTTGACCTCTGTCATTGCCAACAAAGGGTATATAACAAAGTATTGAGATGAACTTTTGTTATTGACCAAATACTTATTTTCCACCATAATTTGCAAATAAATTCTTTAAAAATCAGACAATGTGATTTTCTGGATTTTTTTTTTCTTTTTCTCATTTTGTCTCTCATAGTTGAGGTATACCTAGGATGAAAATTACAGGTCTCTCATCTTTTTAAGTGGGAGAACTTGCACAATTGGTGGCTGACTAAATACTTTTTTGCCCCACTGTATATATTTGCTTAATTTAGGAGAATAAGAGTGAAACATTGTACATCTCTTGCAGCCTTTATAAATAATAATGACTATGAAGCATTATTTTAAGGTATGGAGTAAAAATATTTGAGCTTCATCTGACAGCTAGTTCGACCTGACATATGAAATAAAGCGATACAATGGCTGACTTTGTTCTTATCTAGATTTTGTGCTTGCACTTTGAGGTTCATTATGGGGGAGGTTGCAACCTCATATGAAGGAATGCTCTCGTCCACTAGAGAGAAATGTTGCTTTTAGTTCATTTCCCCACCCTCCACCACAATAAACCACATGTCTGAGGGGTATTTGGCAAGTCATGTATATATGATGGAGCAACATTTCCAAATATAATCCAGTACAGCTGCAGCAGCAAACAATAAGAAGGATTGACTGCATAAATGTTGCTATGGATTCACCCACAAAGTACAGGGGTTTCCCTCCTGGTCGCTCGGTGTATAATGCCTTTACTTCACACATCTCCTGGGGCAGATCAGAGGATAAATATGTACAAAAACATTTCTGCAAAAGATAGAAATAGAGTTCACGACATGACCTGCAGAGAAAAGGTACAAAGAAGTACTTGTTAACGTAAGAGGACATGGAGAGCCTTGGTAGCCGTATGGTTACAGCGCACGCCAAACAACCGCAGCGTCCTGGGTCTGACTCGGCCTCTGGACTTCTGCTGCATTTCATACCCCTCTCTCTCCAATACATAATAATAATACATGTTATTTATCTAGCGCTTTTCCTGGTGCTCAAAGCGCTTTACAAGCAAGTAAATAAGGAAAATAACAACAAAAGTAAAAAGTGTTTTAAACTAGGTGGAATAGGGGCAAGGGATTAGTGGATTAGGAGTTGAAGGCAAGAGTGAAAAGGTGAGTTTTGAGGGATTTTTTTGAATGACGTAAGAGTGTTGGCAGATAATACAGCTTGTAGTGTGCCTGCAGGGCCGTCCCTCCCTAGTCATGCAGACTGCGTGGGGCCTCACTTTGCGGAGGGGGCCTCATCTTGCTTAGGGAGCCTCAACTGAGCCAAAAATGCGGCGCAACTATGCGCTTATGCGGCGCCCTCCCCCATCGACGCTCGCGAAACAGAGATCCTCATCATATAACTTTGCGTGGTGCCTCATGTTGGCCAGGGACGGCCCTGTGTGCCTCTATCCTTCAATGTGTCTTATAAAGGTGAACAAATCATCTTCAGAAAACAACATAACTAATGCTCATTTACATTGTATGATGAACCAGGCTTTCTCTACTCGGCTTCATCTACTTGTCTTATTGCAAGAAAGCCTACATTCATAGAAGCCTATGTTATGATGTTCTTATTATGTTGATAAACCCTCCTAGCTTTAGGCATAAGACGATTTTTTTTTAACCAGTTTTCCCCAAAAGCTTTTCCCATACCCCATATATCTGTTATGTTTCATTCATCCATGTGTTAATGAACTTGTTTAGGAGCAACTCACATGAGCTAATTCATATAGCTTGTGACGATATGAGCTCCACATAAATGCACTGTTTCTCCACATCCTCCGTGCCTGACGTCCTCCCTCTCTGCCGCTACAGGAGCAGTTCTCGGAGGTGCTGGACGCCATGTTTGAGCATCGGGTTCAGCCCACGGACCACGTCATCGACCAGGGAGACGACGGAGACAACTTCTACGTCATAGAGAGGTAGGACGCACACACTCATGTCAGGTCCTGAAAGCCAGGGCAATTTGATTACTCAAATATTGTTTGTTTACAAAGCATGGATGACAGAAAGGGTACACAAAAAACAGACTAAGGCGAGCTGTTGGATACGTATCTATTACACTGAATGACCAGACGAGTAGTACCACTTGTATAATGTAAAGCCATGTAAGGTGGAGACAAGTAAAAATACTACAGACATGTGAAGCAAATATAGCACCACCAAACACAGTCTGTAAAATACCATACAATTGAATTTGACAGAGACTTTTATATTTATTTGCATTAGTGGACCCACAAGAAATGTTTCAGATTTACAACAGTGTGGCCATTTCACTGGTGTTTACACGTTGGTTATGGTTAACGCTGCACTTTTTATGATTTTGTGTATGTCTGCCCGTGTATACAGTACATATGAAGGCTGTGTGTCATTTCCCTGCCATATTGCTAATGTAAACGGTTACTGTGTACACAAGACTTACAGGACAGGTTTAGTTTAGTTACCCAGCTGGAATACAATGTAAAGTACCAGGAACAATCAAATGGATCTTCTTTTACACAATTAAAAACATGCTTGTTGTGTAAGAAGAAATACAACACTGTCAGTTTTAATTTATACTTATTAAAGTTTCCACGAAGATCCCTGAGACTTCACTGCACAGAACCAGCTAACCAGCTACAATCCTTTTAAATGACTTTTTATTACTAGTAATTCAGCTAGCCTTTTTTTCTACTAGAAAAAGCCTTAAGATGGCTGTTTTGATCCTCTGCCACCAAAGCAGAACAGCCTGGCCTCTATTCATTCTTGGCACGGCCTATATCAGTTCAACACAGCAGTTTAGTTCCACTTGTTATGAGCTATCATTCAATCTGCACACACACTCTCTGACAGCGTGCTTCGTGTACAGGAGATGTGCGATGACCTTTCATAAGCAGCGCGCCAGCCTGCCCTCGTACTATCCCAGGATTTTCCTTGGCCTGTAAAAGGCGTAGGTGGCAGCTAATGTCACCAGCAGGGTGGGTAGGGTGTGAGCACGGACTCACACAGAGATGGAGGGATAAACAAAAAGAAGAGCAGGAAAGAAAACAGGACGCAGTAACACGTTGTTTAAATGTTTTTATAAGGGAATTCCCCCATATGCATTAATCTCCTCTGCGTTCATGTTACATAATGTCAGTCATCAGCTGAACACACAAATATATGTTTTTCCCAGAGCCACTATTTAAAGGATGCTACGTCATCGAGTCCCGCCGAAGGACAGTTCCAATGTCCAGGATCCTTGGAATTCTGCCGGGGTACTTCGTAGCGAGACATTTAGAGGCTGCACATGTGTAGACTCCACGTTCTTAAAATCCCCACAATGCTTTGCGCATGGACCAATTTCCCAAGTCTTTGGCGGAAATCGCGCTCCATTTAAGGCGGGGCCTCGCATATGACACAGACCTGCACACCTGTTAGCCTGTTCCACAATTCTTCGTTTTCCGAGGCTAGGAAGGATTCTTGCCTCGCTTGTGAAGCAAGTGATTCGGAAGACATGTCCTACCAAGGAAGCGTCCTCGACATTGAGAAACACCCACTAAGTAAAACAGGCTGATGTGGTCTAAGAAAAAATAAGATTGACTTTATGGATCCCATCAAATGTTTTCAACACAGCACAATGTTAACAAGACATTGCACATAATGTGTAAAGGAAAAGGAGTAGAAAATAAACAAACATAAAATAGAAACATCTCAAAATAGAAAAAATAACAGAACTAAAAAGTAAAACATATACATATTGACAGTGAAAGATAAAAATCTGTAGAATTCTGTGTTTTTTTATATGTTTTCATCTGCTGTAACTTAACAACACAAGGTGTGTATCATCCAGTTCCTCTCCATTAGTCCTCTGGCCACCGTGCTACATTTCAAAATATATTTAATGAACTTCCTCAGGCTATGGATCGATCAGACTGAGTTGTCTGAAACAGGAAGTAAACAAGTTTATTAAAACAATCTTTCTTCTTAATGTTTCCTTCTATGCTCAAGCAGATGTATTGTGAATAATGAAGAGAAAGTACTTTAATAAGAATCTAACCGCGAAGTATTTAAAGTATTACATAACGTCCACATTGACTCGATTAACTGTATTCAGGCACAATGACGACAACAAGTGGTCATCGTCCCCATCGTCATGGTAATCCAGTCAAACTAAGTCAATACTAATACAGCAGCCACGAGGGCTTTAACCCCACTCCTCAGCCAATGGGAGGACAGACGAGGTTACAAAGTGACTGTTTAATCCTGCTGCGCTACAGCGCTGCAAATTACCCTCCACACATTTAATCCTCATACAGAGGGGAGGAGAACGGGGGGGGGGGGTCTGCTGACATGTTACTGTCAATAACAGTTGTATGCCAACATGAAAACATTGTGTTGACGCTGCACATGTAGACCACTATGTTTACAAAAATGCTATACCTTTACAAGCTGTAGTAAAAACTTCCAAATGCATGAAATATGCAAACAATTTATACACACTACTGCACCCTCACAAACAGTCAATTATTTTCTCACCCAGTCCAACACAGGGTGCTGCCCTGAGGCTACAGATAAGCTGCAATTAGATGCCTATTTAGAACCTGTCAGTGGGTCAATAAACAAAACAATGTTCACTTCATCAGGCTCAATTAAATAAACCAACGTCATTTTTCTGGGTTCCCTTTCCGATGTCTTTTTTTCTATCAGTTGTCCTAACTCTCTCTCTCTCTCTCTCTCTCTCTCTCTCTCTCTCTCTCTCTCTCTCTCTCTTTCTCTCCCCAGGGGGCTGTTTGACATTGTGGTAATGGGAACAACGGTGGGTCAGTACAACAATAAGGGCAGCTTCGGGGAGTTGGCACTCATGTACAACACGCCACGTGCCGCCACTATCGTCGCCACCAATGAAGGGGCACTATGGGGACTGGTGAGAGCGCACTAATAGACACACACACACACACACACACACACACACACACACACACGGGATTTGTTTGACACGCTAACTGATTATGATTATAAATTGCTGTAAGCCCCAGAGGGAATACACATTTGTGTAGAAGTAAAGAATTGTCTAATTGAGTAGTTTTCAATATTTGTAGGTTATAAATTATAAAATGTGCTTATGAGATGTTTTAATTTTCATTTCAACTAGTACCACATATTTTTTTAATTGCTCTGTAATTTAATAAGAGAAAATGTAAATATGAAAGCTCAGTTGTGCCTCTACTTGTGTACTTAGGATAGTATTGTGAGCATGTTGTGTACAGTAACTAGACGCAGTGCATTGAGCAGAGCTGCTCAGACTTCTTAAGAATGGAGTCCTGTTCTCTATGAATGGAGCCGTGCTTCACGCAGCTGCAGCGCCTCCCTGTGGCCGAGCACGGTCTTACGGGATGAGAGGGTCTGCTTCAGGAGGTGCGTGTGTGTGTTAACTGTTTTTTCTTTTTCCCTAGGACCGCGCCACATTTCGTAGACTCATTCTGAAGAACAACGCCAAGAAGAGGAAGATGTACGAGACCTTCATTGAGTCCGTGCCCTTACTCAAATCACTGGAGGTGAGTTTAGTTGTTCTTGGATTTCTCCTTCACAGGGTCTTCTTTTCAGGATCCCACCACACAGCTAACCACCAGCCTGTTGATGATGGAAAAAGTTCTACACTCACTTAAGAAATGAATATTTAGTAGATAATAGCTAAAAGTAAAGTTTCGACAATTATACATGCTACATATAATATAGTGTAATGTCATTCTATTTCTCCAACACTTCCAAAAACTTGACCCTTTTTTCCTACCACTTAGGCTAAGATGTACTTAACCTACACATGGGGTGAATGGTCTGAAACAAGAACACAGTGGGAGATGAAGTGATGGATTGAGGAATGTCTGATGTCAATAAAACAATGATGTCTCTCACGGTCTCTCTTCCTGTTTGTCTCTCCTCCCTGTCCCAGGCAAATGAGAGGATGAAGATCGTGGATGTATTAGGATCCAAGCAGTTCCCCGACGGCGAGCGCATCATCACACAGGTGAGACGTGGACACACCTGGCACCGTTTCATCCAAATATGAATTGTATAGGATTTCAACATACAAGTACATATACTTTGAAATGTATCTACAAGGTGTCTGTTTCTTGTATCCACAGGGAGAGAAAGCCGACTGCTTCTATATTGTAGAATCTGGAGAGGTCAAGATCATGATGAAGAGTAAAGTAAGACACTCCTCTAAAACTGACATTTAAACAAAAATGGCTGTGATAAATGTTGTCTTTTTCTTTTTTTATAAACTTTGTTTATTGGGTTTTTCCAACAGCATACAGTTATTCTATCAGAGCATGTATCAAAAGTAGGTAAACAAATCTTCCCTTTATAGAAAGCTAGGTAGAGTAACAATCCCACACAGACATACACAAACAGACAAACAACAAATACACAAATAAATAAATAGAAAACCAGTCGGCTAAAACAAAAATGTCAACACTAAACAATAAATGTCAGTACGGCAGCACCTCCTCCCCAAGACAACCCGTCCAGTGGAGAGTGAAGAGCCACTCGGAGCAAACCGGATAAAAGTTGTCTTTAACCGAAAGCTGGTACGTAAGAATGAGCCGTATTCATTTCAGCTTCATTTTTTAAATCTTAATAGATCACTACCAAGTCACACACTGAATTAATGTAAATTCTCGTGTCACTAAAACACAGAAATTGATCAGACTTACCATTACAGGAGATGATATTGCTTTAAAAGTTTTAAATATTGTAAAATATCAAATGTCATTTAAGCAATCTATAAGCTCGTGTTAGCCGACTGGGGTCTGCATGAATTTGTAGGTTAGTTCATTTTCATTTTTTACATTTTGTCAAAGATGGATGTTGAATTTGATCATAATTGGTCAAAGTAAAACAAACACAAATAATAAATGAATATATAATAACAATACATTACATTTTTAATTTCTTTATTCTGAAACTATATCTAGACATTATACCTAATGAAAAATAACTTTAAAAACCAAATCTATAAGAACTAAAGCTTATCCTTTCTGAAACATGCATTTATTGTTCCCTGCATTCCCATTTCCCCAGCAGCTTCTGTTCAGCTGTAATGAATGGTTCAAACAGGCCCGATCACAACGTTCTCAGAGGCTGATCAATATTGTAAATTCGTTTTTTTTTGTGCAGGAATAAGCACCTACACAAAAGCTGATCATATATTTCCTAGCAGTCATTACCCTTGCAGCACATCCTGACAATAACAACCCACTCTCCCTAGTGAAGACCACCAGAGTGTCAAAGTGTTTCCTGGTTTTGCTTAGCAACAGCGTGGATCACAATAGCTGCTGAGCTCTTCTGGCTCGGGGTGACAGAAAAACGAGATGCCCAGTGGTTGTTCACATTTAACGGTCTCCTCTCTCCCCCGCAGACGAAGGCCGACCATGCGGACAACGTGGAGGTGGAGCTGACGCGCTGCAGCAGGGGTCACTACTTTGGGGAGCTGGCCCTGGTCACCAACAAGCCCCGGGCCGCCTCCGTCTACGCAGAGGGCCCCGTCAAGTTAGTGGGTGAGAAGAAATACACTCTGACACACTCGTTTACCACGTCTGTCCGCATCGATGCTAATCAACACTAATGTGATGTAGCTTTGTTTCAAAGTTAGATGTCCAACAATGTGATATCTGCATCTGAAGCACCTTGTTATGTCAAATGAATATATGACATACGATTTTGATGTGTTGTGTTTTAATCTGTGTTCATTCATTATTTAAAATGCTACCATTTTAAAAAGATTCAATAAATCCCACACCACACAGGGCTACAGATACACATAGGCAAACACACTTGCATAAACGGACACATTGTGGTAAAAGGGAGACGAAAAACGTTTAAAATCTCTGAAAAGGAAAATGAATTGAAAATGCAGAAAGAAAGTTTAAAGAAGACAGATAAGATTTAGAGGCGTTTTATGATGGTACAAAAATGATATGATATACCATTTGGATGTGTTATGAGTTTATCAGTGTTCATGAATTATTAAAAAAGCTACCATTTGAAAAGATTCAATAAATCCTTTGTATATAGTGATAGTGAAATGAAACTCATTATTTAAGCCACTCAACCTCACAACACTGCCTGTGGTGTTAATATCCCACTAATAACACTCTTACAAGCAATTTGTGTCTGGCTCGTCACCTTGTATTCGTGTTGTTTAAAGGCCGTTCAGCCGTGATTAAGCCTTTTTTTAAGTGGTTCCTGTAATTCAGGCTCTACAGTGGATGAGCAGCACTTAACATTTGAAAATGAACGCAGGAGTTTTAAAAGCTGGTCGTGTTTTTCTGTCACCTCTTTGTCCTCTGTTGTGAAGTCTGCTAAATGCTAATTGTACCGCTTTTATTTTTTTATTCAAACAGGATTTTTTAACAGTAGATGTAGCACTCCCCTATTTTTACCCCCTTCAATATTAAACACACACTGTCACACTTACCTGTGTATCTTTAGTGTACTTTCTGTGTACAGTACAACAGTCTCCAACAGCTGCTCGGCTTTGAAGCGGAACAGAAAACTGTCAGTCAAACCTCCCGCAGCAACACACTGTCTGCTGTCCTTGTATCATTCTCCCTGTATGTTAGGACTGTATACAATTAATCTGCCGTTAGGGGAACACTTTGAGCAAATGAGCACAACAGTTTGCTTCAAGAGCGGCCTAAACATCACACTAAGAAAATGGTTTCATAATAAGAAAGTATGTCTTGTCAAAATAAGTTATTTATTGAAATAAATTGTGATATATGTAGTATCGTTTAACTGTTAAATGTGATTCAAATGTTGATGCACGATCTGTCTCTATAATTGTTAGTGTGATGGGGACTATGTTACGTTTTTACGGTCTGTTTATTGTTATCTGTGTACCTGCACAGGAACTGTAGATGAATATAAGCTTATAGTTCAATCAGGCATAAATCATCTCTTTTTTTGTTTGCGAATAAGGTTTAGTTTCACATTGTCCTTGTTTAATAAAGAACAAATGAAAGAAGCAGGACTTTAAGGATCCTCTGAGGCCCAGTGAGGACATTTAAGATGGGACCAGGGGGGTATTTCTACCTGAATCGCACAAATGAAAACAATCTGCTTAAGACACACCTAACATCTCTCTCCCCCCTCTCCCCCTTCTCTCTCTCTGCAGTAATAGACATCCAGGCGTTTGAGCGCCTCCTGGGTTCCTGTAAGGAGATCATGAAGAGGAACATCTCCCACTATGAGGAGCAGCTGGTGGCCCTGTTCGGCTCCAGCATGGACCTGAGAGACTGAGCCCCCCACACCACCCTCCGTGCCTTCTATTACACACACACACACACACACACACGCACACGCACACAACTATCATGTAGTGGCTATACAGACTCCTAATAAGCTTTACACAGGGCGTACAAACACTCTCACACATACATGCACACACACCTTGTTGCTTGAGCCAGCTTCAACCTCTCAGTATGAACCTCTCTGCTGCAGTGACCTTAATACAGGTAAAGCAGCAGAAGGACATCACACACACACACACACTCTCCAAACACACGTTTAAAAACACATCACCATGCTTCATACGTGCAAGCGTCGCATTCATGTGAGCACTTAAACAACTCAAGGTTGTTCCAACAAGCCTCAGAAAAGGCCACATCACACACACAACACACACACACACACACACACACACACACACACACACACACACACACACACACACACACACACAGACAGGGGTACAGATACACATAGGCAACCACACTTGCAAAAATTGACACATTGTGGTAAAATGGAGACGAAAAACTTTTAAAATCTCTGAAAAGGAAAATGTATCAAAAATGCAACAAAAAAAAGAGAAAGAAAGTTTAAAGAAGACAGATAAGTTTTAGAAACGTTTTATGATGATAAAAAAAACAGAAGCTTTGATAAAATATTATTTAAATAAAAAAAGTGTTTCCTCTTTGGGAGGCCGGGGTGCAGAACTTTGTGAACGCACTCCATTTCTTCCTCTACTGTTGTTGATTGAGTTGAGTTAGTGCTGGTGATTATTGCAGTACCACAGAAGAAGCAGTGAAAACAATAAAACCCTACGTTTTCTGGGCCATTGTTATTCTATCATCGACACAACACTTCATTGTATTGAATTAATTATTAATGTATTGTTATTATATATTCATTTATTATTTTTTTTGTTTTACTTTGACCAATTATGATAAAATTCACCATCCATCTCTGAAAAAATGTAAAAACTGAAAAAAAATTCTAATAAAAACATTAGTGCTTATTTCTCCTTGATTATCCTTGAATGAGTTGTCCTGGATAAAAAAAAATGAAAAAATAAAGCAAACATTTTGTTAAAAATCTGGACTCTTTGTTGAACCTCTACTCAAACTCAGTTAATAACTTCAGAATGTGTTTTGAAGGATTCAGGTACAGTATATTTACACTTGCATAGGATGGATTCAATAAACATTACCTTGCATTACAACAGCCTTGCTGCAAATGTTAAGCACATAATCACTGTTTGTTGCCTGAACTCCATTGTTATGTTAGTGCAACAGTATGTGGTGCCATGAAGACAATATTCTGTTTAGTGTGTTTCTGAGGGTTGCAATTATACGGTTGCAGACTGAGACCCATATTTGTATTGGCAATAACATCTGAAAACAACTTTTTTATTTCTGTATGTACTGTAGCATAAAAGGGTTTGGCTAATTCAACGCTAATGAGTTTGCAGGATTCTAGCCATTTTGCATTTGTATCCTCAGGAATTATTGCACATACTGTAAATCGCTTTGGATAAAAGGGTCAGCAAATGAAATGTAATGTAAAAGTCAGAAATGTCCCTCCGGGGACTCGTATACAGCCTATGACACATTCTGTCCTTTTCAACCCACACTTTGGATAAGGAAAAAGGTATGGAAGAAACATTTAAAGAGAAACTCACTAAGGAGGGATTAGTATACAAGGACAGACGGATAGATGTTGTGTGTACAGAATAGACAAACGGTACAATTACATTATAGACACATTTTTTTATTTTTTTTAGATCCAGGAGGATGTCAAGCTTCAAGGCAGTGGCGTAACTATTTAAGGTGCAGCCGGTGCAACGCACCGGGGGCCCAGAGCCGGCCCATGCAAAGAAAAAAATAATAATTAAAAATTGCACCAGGGCCAATCACAACCTTGTTACGCCACTGCTTCAAGGTGTCACCAAACAAATGGCATCTGAGCCTTTGATTTCCTCCATCATCCATCGAAAGGCTAGAGAAACCCACGATAAGTGAAACTGAATCATTCAGATAGAGATGAGGAGAGGTAATACACATTTAAAATACTGCTGGGCTGTTGTACCTACTCTGAAGTACCAGTAAATGACAATGTAGTAGCTTTTTCTTATATAGTAACACTCCTATCCACTAGGTGGCAGACAATTCCGCAGCAGCAACATTTCCTCCTGTTACAGTAGAGGCAGGATTAACGGTTAGAAACTGACCGTGGAACAGTTCACATCGATGATTGTTAGCTGCTGTGTTCCCGCGTTGCTGGAATCAACGCCGACCCCAGATCAGCTTTCACTGAAACACGAGCACGGGAGGGAGAGCCCCGGCGACGAGCCGCGAGAATAAAGATGTAGGTAACGTAGTGAGAAACAAACACAAATGTAGCATATTGTTCGCTAACAAACAGTAAACTTGTGGTCACTCCAAATTTTAAACAAATGTCACTTCATGTACTCCTAAAGCTGAAAGTCAGCTCATGAGCTAGCTAGCATGTAGCACTGAGTTCCACCTGTGTGTTTGTAGCTGTAGTCTTACCGTACATAGTGGGTTCGAAGAGGGGAACAGGACAATGTGTCCAACATATGGGTTGTTTTCTCCCCTACGGCAGCCAACTGGTCAAATTGTTTCATATCTCAAATGAAAGATGTTTATAGGCTTCCCTCAAACATTATGTTTCATTCATTTTAGTCTAGGGCATGCAAAGATAGGACATTCTCATCTTAGTTGAGGCGACTATATTTTTGTATTATTTCATAGTTTTATATTCTATATAAGTATGAGATGTGTGTGTCTTACTCACTTTTATAAATCGCATGTTTAAGTTTACTGTCACAAGTTTACAGTGGGTTTGGTTACTGTAAAACATTTGAAAAGGACGATGATTACAGTATGACAACTCTGAGTGGAAGTTACAAAGCTCTGATAGATCAAGCTCAATATTGATACATGTTACTTATCCCATATTTAGAAGTGGGTCTGGGGTCTACTCATAGTATGGAGACACTTCGTCAAAAGAAAAGCAGACGGTGTTCAGAAGGAATATTATTATCATTATTATCATTATGTTTCAAATGAACATACTAGCTTAAACGGAACGGAAGGCAACAACTATCTTGATGCGTTTAATCTTTGGATTGTTTGATGCAGGCGAGCAGTTTCTTATCGAAATATATAAAAAAGAGAGCTATTCTTATGTTATAAAATATTGGCTTCATTCAAACAAAGCCCAATCATAATGTTTTGTATTGATAAGCAATGGCATTTTTCAAGTAAAAGATGTTGAAAAAGTAGGGGCGTAACCGTGGGGGCCATGTTCCCATAATGCATAGCGTGCACTTGCTATCTTAAACGTTCATCATACAAACACTTGTATTTCCTTCAAAACGTTGCAATGCAACAGACGAGTATAAATAGAATAAATAGAAATAGAATAGACGAGTTAGACGAAACAAACTTTAGTTTTCCTTCTGATACAATGCGGTTGGTATTTTCTTCGAAATATTTATTGACACACCGTGACAGAGGGAGCTATGGCGGGGAACATCATAGGGTGCTCACTCCCTGGTTCTTCAGTACACTCTTGTTTCTCTTCAGAGCGCATAAATCTTTCGCCTTTTACTAAAGATTTCCGTGGAGAGGAACAATAAGAGTTTCAACTAATTTTTTGATGCCCTGCGTATGTGGGGCTTCCTAAATTGTCAAAAAAAAACATCCACCGAAAAGAGTCTGTCCCTGTACTACTTCCAGGGTGTATCTCTACCCCTCCTGTGATCTGTCCAATGATTACGCACTCTAACGTTAATTTCAATGCTGGGTTATTCCCTACATCCCGGTATTTATTCTGAAAGTTGTACACACACCGTGACAAAGGGAGCTGTGGCGGGGAATAGGGAGCCTTGCTCGCTCGCTTATTCATCAGTACACTCTTGTTTCTCTTCAGAGCGCATAAATCTTTCGCCTTTTACTAAAGATTTCCGTGGAGAGGAACAATAAGAGTTTCAAACAATTTTTTGATGCCCTGCGTAAGTGGGGCTTCCTGATGCTGTGAAAAATAAATGATAGGTTCTTACCGTCGTCAATGGAATGGGTTATTCTATCCCCTGTGAGTAGTTCACCACATACCACACCAGTTGCTTTGGAGCTACATGTTGGAAAAACAAAGCTCAGGGAGGAGAAAGACAAGCAGAAACCACATTCAATACAAACATATTAAAGAACATTTATTTATTGGCTAAGATAATTCAATAAAAATCACCTTTAGTAGGCTAATGTCAAATTTGCCATTGTAGATTTTTGTTTGGCTTTACAAGATAAGAATGTGAGGAACTTGCTCAAGAGCTCAAACGGTCTTTTCTCCCGCGTGTTGTGATGAGTGATGGCTGAATTCAATGTAGCTGCTCACAGCAACACCTTCAGACACTGAAGTCATCATTGCTGTTAGAAGTGACAGCTGTGCTTTTCTTTTGTAAACCTCGAGATCACCTGCTGTGATTATCAAACAGTGTCCAGTTTCCTGTTCAATCTTTTCAACATCCCTTTTTTGTGAGAATGTGACATTTCGTTGAGTACCAGCTTCAAAGCTGTCTGTCAGGTGCTCAGCTTCATCTTGTCTCTCTCGGTGAGTTTGTTTGTTTTTTATTGTTGGTGGGTTTTCATTCTGTGTTTCCCAAACACTACACAGACTATTTTAACAATTTTGATGAACCTTTTTTGATTTGGTATTGTTTCTTATTTAAACACTTAAACACTCTTCAGTGTTTCTTCACCTATGAACTCAGCTCTGTGATCTGCTTCTTTAAGATGATTTTAAGGCCTATAGTTGGAGACTCTTAACTTACTGAAGGGCTGATTAATTGTACTAGTCAACCAAGTTATTTAGGCCTTAGCGATATTAACTGTTGCCACCATAGGCATAATGAATACCTGGGGACGCTGGGGACATGTCCCCACTACTTTGCATTAGGATCATTCTTTTTAAAATGTTCTGAGAATAGCGTGCACAAAGAATTGTACACTTAGTTTATTTCCACCAGAGAACATGTACAACCTGAAGGACTGTTCACTTCCCTTTTTGGGTGTATTTATGTTAACCCAAGTGGTGAAGTTTGGATCTGTGACAACTGACGTGTTTAATATTAGTAATAATTGAATAGAGAATAGAAAAGCAATTGTTGCTCCCGCTATGCAGCAGCGTAGCATTGTTACTGCACTAGTTGTCAAAGGAAGTATTGTAAACATATGTATGTATTTTTGTCGCGGGGGGGACGCTTAATGCAGAGGTGTTTTTTTTATCTGAAAAAGTGTCCCCACCACTTTTTCAAACAAAGTGACGCCAATGGCTACACCCTATCTCTTACATTGTGTTGTGTCACTTTGTGCTTCAAGCATACTTTTAACATCGTGGTCTAATAACTTCAATATAGGAAGGCTCAGTTTGAATCCATCACAGTCGTTTTTTATGAACAAAAAAACAAGAAAATAGGCATAGAAATAGTATTTGTTTGAATAATTTGCAGATAAGTAAATGCATCAGGAACTAGTTTTTATGGATGTCTTCAGCCTTCTCAAGAAACTGTGGTGAGATGTGTAAGATATAAGCCACTTCCTCATTCAGACTGATGAGACAAGATGATGACTCCATTAAACCAATAAACACACAAAACATATCTGCATGAGATATAACAGAACTCTGACAATAACATATCAAAACATTCAAAGGGTAACACAATTATTTATTACATCTTATTGTAACACCAGGCTCTGCTTTACTCGTCAGCTGTGTGTGAGCTCATAGGGAACTTTGATACTCACTGTGCAGGACACATGTTGCCAAGATGCAAAAAGTGTGTATTTCTCATGAACCCAGTGCTTTTTAAAGTAGATATTAAATGTACCTAAATATTCAATCAAGTCCTCAGAAAGGCATGCGCTTTGCAGTAGAGCAGAAACACTAACTTGATTGAATTGATTAATTATTGAAGTATTTCTTAAATGAAACCTACTTACTTGTGTTTTTTAGTCGCTATATTATTAGACTGAACGTCTTTCGGGGTTTGAACCGTTGGTTGGACAGCACAAGCAATTTCAAAATGACCTTTTTCAAAAATGATGGGTCATTTTGTTACTATGTTTTGAAATTGTACTTACCAACATTAATCGAGTAATTCATTGTCAGATTATTCTATAACGACATGAATCGTTTTTTACAGCCCTACTCTAGAGCTGTTTTGCATGGTTTTGTGACTGAACATCGCTCTCATTGCTCTTCATAGTCAACGTCTCTCTCCTGAACACTCACCCTGTCCTCCTCAGTGTCCATGATCAAGGCTTACTGTAGCAGTCTATTACAGAAACTGAAGGGCAGTAAAGGTTGCAGTGGAAACAGGGAGCGTTGGGTGAGATCTGCAGGAGATCAACACTCTAGTTGGATCCTGCTGTGTCATGTGTCTCCGCTTACAGCAGCACGTTCAGAACACTGGATGATTATCCTGCACAAAACGTCTCGTTCATCTGTCCCATTTTACAAGACAACAATCTCAACTCAACTTCCTGTTGTGTAAAACATACTGTGATGTAATCAGACCAACCACACCATGGAAGAACTGCATGTTGCAACCATTTGCTAACATCTGTATTTGCTAACATTTGACACTGAACACAGACTGACTTTAGTTCAACCCTGACAGGTCTGAACCGGACTGTCCGACACACTCCCCCCTGGATGGAGAAGATAAAGAGACGCAGCTCTCTGAGAAGATCCACGCGGTTCCGATCCACCGGCGACCGGACCTCCTGGGGTCTTGCGCTGACCTGGTGAACTCCGAGTGGCGGAGGAGCCAGGCGGCCCGGCTCCACTCCCTCCAGAAGTCCTGCGCAGAGTTCCCTGTGTGCCTGGTTCTCCTGCGGGGCCACAGAGGGGCCGAGCGGCTGCTGGGCCACGCCCGGCTGTCCCGGGTGGTGGGTCGGAGCAGCAGCCTGTTCCTGGAGTCAGTGGTGGTGTCCAGGGCGGAGCGGGGGCGGGGCTACGGCCGCACTCTGATGGAGGAGACGGAGCGCTACGCCAACAGCAGAGGGTTCAAGCGCCTGTACCTGACCACCCACGATAAGCAGGACTTCTACGCCCACCTGGGGTACGTGCTGACTACGCCCGTGCAGAACGCAGGTGCCATGACTCTCTTTGTTCCCATGGAGACGCTCTTGAGGTTCTCCAGAATGCCGGGTCAAGAGAAAAACACACAAGAGCAAACGCGGACAAAGATGGAGGCTCGTGTACCACACAGTGCTTGTGTTGTGGGGTCACCACCTCCTTCCATACCTCCTTGTCCTCCACCACCTCCTTCCATACCTCCTCCACCTTGTCCACCACCACCTTCATCGATACCTCCCCCCCCACCTCCTCCCCCTCAGTCTGCAGGGCAGCTTGTAGTTCAGACTCTGACTGAGACTCCCTACAGAGACGCTAAAGGAGTTCCTATCTACTGGATGCTCAAAGACATTTGACGAACACACACTCCGCTGCATTCATACGTGTTTGTGTATATGTGCACACATCAATAGAAACATATACAAATTCTAAAACCTCACTCACTATTAATGGTCTCTCAGACACACAAAAATGTATGGAAGAAGACAGGGTGTAGAACAATTCAGAGAGAAATTAGTCCTGCCTACCAACCCACAGACTGTGAAATATGAAAATCTTCATCAAACCATTCAGATTTGATTTCCCTCGATTTGTCACTGGGTCTTTAGGATATCTGTTATGGCATCACACTAGTTTACCGGCCAGTCAGTCTCCAAAAGGCGACCTTACAGAGGTGTGAGGTCGAGACTTGAGGTCGAGACTTGAGGTCACATAAACTGATAGTTAATTATTTGGGAAGTAGGAGACATCTGGTTTCCAGCAATTACACTTTTAAGATTTCCATATGAATACATTCTGGATGCGTTAATGAGTTTAAATATCTACTGCATGTAACTGTTTTCTCTTGAGGGAATCTTTTGAAAGACATGGATTGTGACAAAGGTCGAGTGAACGCTTAGTAAAACATATTTTAGAACATATTTTGGTTTATCCCAACCAACCACTCACTGTTTTTGATGTTTTCATGTGGAACTGTAATCTTGAACATGAGGATCACTGTGCCTTGTTGAACTGCCAGAGAACTGAAACGTTCTTAAAATCACTTTTTCATGTTGATGAGTGTAATTCATCACAATTCTGGTAATAAAAAGGATTTATAAACTTATACATTTGTCTTTCTTCGCCTATACTACACCTAATGTTTATTATTAATCAAATATAATCTTACAAGGAGTTAGAATTAGCTAAACAAAAAATAAACTATTATGGGCTGCCCAATTTCAACAGTATGTGTTTATGACTTGTTGAACCCAGGGCAGAACCGTTCCTCATATGAAATCTCTCTCCTGTCAGGAAGGACCCGTCAGTGGCTGAGCAGCCATGGTGCTGCTTCACCTCCCTCACCCCTTCTTCCTCCTCTTCTCTCTCACCCCTCTGTCCCCGGCCTCCCCCCATGGAGACCCCCACAACCCCTTGCCTGCTGCAGCAGCAGATTCGATCCTGCAGCAGCGGCCCTTTGTTGTGGTGTGGAACCTGCCCACAGCTCAGTGTCACTCACGCTTCAACATCCACCTGGACCTGAGAGCCTTCGACATCGTGGAGAACCGAGAGCAGCGCTTCCTGGGACAGGTGACCCCAGAGGGTGAAGTACAGTGACCCCACTTTACTGACCCCAGTCCACTCTGAACATATTCTTGAGTTAAATGACTCAATTTGAAGTGTTTAGTATTTACATGTGTCTGCCATTGCTATAAATAAGGTTAATGGGAACAGTCTGATCTGCTGTTACATTCTGGTTGTAATTATTACAATAACTGCTTTTGCAGTAGTACTTTTGAAAATGACTATTGCAATATATTTTTCACCCATTGGTTCGATCTTTAAATTAATTAAATATTACAAATTGGTTGCATGTGATATACAAATATGTTTTTAAATGAGCAAACAAACATTTCAATTCTTGCCAGACGGCAGCAGGGTGTTCCTGGCTGGGTATTATCCCTCAGTATCATTTGGCCTCTAAAAGATATAGCCTTTGCTTTTAGCTGTGCACTTGCCTCTTTCAGCTCCATTATGGCTGAATGCTAAATGGAAATGATCTGGATGGCTAGGATGTTGTATTTTTGCAGTTAAACCAATTTATCAGGGCAGTTCATGCTGAATAAATGTGCCCGCTGCTGTAAAATAAAGGTTGGTGAGGAGGCTAAGGCTAATTAGCTAAATGTGACATAAAACCAAAACAACAAGCTAAAAGAGACTAAAAGCTAATAGTTTCAAATGTTTACTTTTCTAGAAAATGACTATCTTCTACCGCGACCGCCTGGGGAAATACCCCTACCTCTCCCGAGGCGGGGGGAAGGTCAACGGAGGGATCCCTCAGCTCAGCGACCTCTCGGCTCACCTCTCCCTGGCGCTGTCGCAGATGTCCTCCTCTCTGCAGCCAAACTTCAACGGGTTAGCTGTTATCGACTGGGAAGACTGGCGGCCATTGTGGGAGAGAAACTTTGGAACCAAGATGGAGTATCGCAGGCAGTCTAAGCTGCTGGTGAGACAGGAGAAACCAGATTTGTCAGAAAGGGAAACGACATTGTTGGCAAAGAAGACGTTTGAGGAGAGTGCTCGGAGGTTCATGGGGGAGACGCTTCGAATGGGGGTCACACATCGCCCCGAGGGACTCTGGGGGTTTTATGGTTTCCCTGCCTGCTATAATAATCACAAGCAAAAGACAGGTTTGAGAAACACTGTAATACATTGTTGCAGTTCATGATGGTGATGATAAGAACTGAGCCTGTGTGTTTTACTTGTGTTTAGATCAAAGCTACACAGGACGCTGCCATGCAGGAACCGAAGAGCAGAACGACCGTCTGTCCTGGCTCTGGAGTCAGTCCTCCGCTCTGTATCCCAGCATCTACCTGCCTCCATGGCTGGAAGGGTCCACGGACGCAGCTCTGATGGTCAGGTACAGAGAGACATGAAGAAGTGCTCACACTGCTTGAACCTATGAACAACTGTTATTCACCGGCAAACAAACGAAAAGCTTTGTACACAGCTTTGTACACAGGATGTTCAAGGACAGTTCACCCCTCCTCTTACCTGTTGTGCTATTTAGATATATATAATCGACTGCTTTCTGTTTAATATAATGGAACTAGATGGCACTCGGCTTGTGGTGCTCAAGGCGGAAAAAAATACTTTAGAAGAATCTAAACACCCATGTCTTTTTCCAGAAATCATAACCTGGTTTCCTGTGGGACTATTATTCACCAAATCACCTCGCAGAAGGAAGCTTGCATCTACTTGCATTCACTTATTGATTTATGCGGTTTGGTAGAGAGAAAATAGTTCTTACATACTAACCTGGTCATGACACATTGCTCTTTAGTTTTTCAATGCTATTTTTTCCACTTTG
Source organism: Notothenia coriiceps (assembly GCF_000735185.1). Lineage (NCBI taxonomy): Eukaryota > Metazoa > Chordata > Actinopteri > Perciformes > Nototheniidae > Notothenia > Notothenia coriiceps. The sequence goes on from NW_011336014.1 coordinate 44,366, forward strand.
AGCACAACGAGTGCCGTCTAGTTCCATTGTGATGGAGAGGAGGGAACGTCTCTATTCAACTCACACCAAACCCAATCTAGTTGTATCTATATGGTAAGATGAGAAATATGTATATGGTCTTTGGGTGAACCCTTTAAAGGAGTAACTGAAGGACGTTCCTCTGCTCTCAGACACAGACTGCTGGAGGCTTTGAGGTTGTCGTCAGTTTGGCGCCATGGCAACGATACTAACCAAGCCACACCGGTCCTTCCCATACGCCAGGCTGCCATTCTCACACACTCTCACTTTTCTTAATAAAGTGGGATTACTTGGAACTCATAAAATCATCAATGTGTGCGTGTGTGTGTGTGTTAAACTCAACAAAGTCTTAGAAATAGCTGACTGATAAATCCAAACTTCTCCAAACTTAATATTTAACCTACTCAAGCTACTAGTATTCAGAAAATAGAAAGCGGAGGTTAATGTGTTTTCTTTATTTTATTTTAGTTGTGTATTTAGCTCATTTTATGCTTGTTGTTTATGGTATATGTGGTAGAGTGGCCTTTCAACCCTTTCAAAACAGTGCTTGCTATTAACAGAGCAATTAGTGAAGCACTTACAGTCTAACTGATCCTTTTCTATTGTAAGCACTCTCATCTGTTTTTAATCTAAATATCTGTTAACCACGATGGTGGCATTAAAAAAGGACGGTAATTATCTGTGATTGTGTGTTTATCTATAGGTGCCTCAGCTGGATTACATTTCATTGACTTTCAGAAGGGGTGGTCTGAACTATCAGCCTTAAACCAGGAGCAAGGAAAGAACTCGTCGCTCTGATAACACTAATGTGTGCTTTTGTGTAGGTGTATATTTATGTAGTTAAAAAGACCAGACTGCTGAAGTGATGGATAGTTTTGTGTTTTAGTTCGACAGATCTCTGGTTTTGATTGAATTGAAGTGGCATGTCACTCGGGATAAAGAAAGCTGTGTGTCTGAGTGTGAGAGAAAGTCTGTTACTGCTATTGGAGAACTAGTTCTATAAAGGTGGTCTGATGCAAACAGATATTCAAATATGTGGATACAATTTGAATACAAGTGACATGAAATAGTTAAGAACTATCCTCCAGGAACCATACATATTTAAGCTAAAGTCATGGCAACTCTGTTTTGGCAACTTTGGTGAGATGGCTTTTTGCCTACACACTAACAAAACATCCTCACACATACTTTAGGAGGTGTCTCTATACAGAAACTCTGATATTGAGTGTTTATTTTTGATCCTGTATGTCTTCCAGCACTCTGAGTCAGCGAGAAAATATAAGTAATTTCTCTATGCCGCAGGGTTCAGCCTCTTTTATCATGTGGTATCTCGTGTCTTTACATGCATGCGTGTGATTTAGTTGATGTATTTATTCTTTCATGTCTGCACAAGCTTTTATTTGTGTTTGCAGTTGGTTTAACATTACTGTTTGCCTTGAGTGTGTCAGGTGAAACTACTGGATATGGAGATGAGCCGACCCTGGGGTTGTGACATGTAGAGGGTGCGATGTGCCCCTGCCAGCTGGCGTGGGAGGCCCTGTGTCATCAGCAATTTGGTGTGAGTTTCATCCATCATGGGATATAGTCAAGGTGCCCGTCATGCTTGGCAAACAGCGCTGCAAAAATACACTTTACAGTCCACAGGCACACTCACATACAGGGGTTGCTATATGGTTGTAATATTTCTGGCATGCACTAACTGCTAAATTGCTTTATTTAACTGTCTATGAGCGAGGATCTCATGGAGTTTTGCAATCCAAACACAGAAAAAACAGTCAGCGGATTTTTCCAAATGACTTTTTAGGGGCTTTTCTCACAGATATGTTGTTATTTTTTTGGTATGATGAAATGAGGTGGTTAACATTCAGCCACTCGTGTAGAAAACAGCAGCTGCATGATGTTTCTCAAGAACGTGATGCATGGAAATAGGACTTAATGTTCAATAAAAAATCCTTCCAGAGAACATATGGTTGTGTTGGATGCCTTTTCGTATCGCAGATGGATGGTTGTATCTCATTCTTCCTGCATGATCCTCACTGCCTCCACCTGGCAGCATCACTCAGGGTGTCAGCTGTAATGGGAAAATTAAATATTGATACAGGACAGAATAATGCAGTATCCACCTATTTGGAATTATAATGGAGAATTATCAATCTGCACAAGTTCTTTGTCATTTTCAATGTCCTGTTTGTCCCTTTTAAACCCTGGTGTCATCCTGTGCCTTTTATTTCCTCAAAATAACATTCATTTATGATACTTTCATCGAATTTTAAGCAGCTATTTATCTGAGTAATCCAGTTAAAATGTGTCTCCTATTTTTTTATAAAAAAACGACGTATTGTAAAACCCACCAAAAAGTATATTTTTTGGACAAACAAGCCTGGTGTACTTCATTTAAGATGATATTACAGACATTATTTTTTCTATTTCTGGCACATTCTTCTGGAGCACTGGCCCATGTTTGTGAGCCGTGGTCAGGCCCAGAGCGAATTCTGTCCAGCACTCTCTGTCCTGCGAGGGGAATTCTTTCTGTTTTATTAAAGTATCAGTCTCTGTTTGTTTGTTTCAAAAAGAGAAAGAATGAGACGCAAATAAAGCACATAAAAGGAGATAACAGCACCTGAGGCAGCCTCTCTTGCATCTTGTTTACAACATTCTGTGCAGATGGATTCCTGTTTCAGATGAAATAAAAAGAGTAGAGTTTCAATCAGCTGTTCCAGGCAAAGTCTCTATAGTCTCTGTGTCAGGGATTGTACTTGTATTCATCTGCCTTGTGTGCGCTTGCAGATTAAATGAAATGCCAAACTATTTATTATAATATGCTTGTTAAGCCTCATATAAAGAATTGTAAAATTGTGCAGTCTGTTTCTTAATCGAAGGTGTTGGATCCAACAGTCATATTTTCCATACATTTTATTTCTGAATCAAAAACATGACGATGATCAGCCTGGTTCTGAGGTTTTAAGGAAAGTTATGTTTCACAGGATTGATTCACAATAATAACCAGAAATAATAATATCATCAAAAAGTGTAATTCAGTTTATTATAGCTGTATTTACAGATTTACTGAGTTATAACAAGAAAAGAAAAGTCAACTTGACCTGAATTAATATTTTCCTCCATTAGCTGTGTGTTTCAACATCTGCTGATTGTGTTTATAGGCAAATGAACGGGCCAAGCTTCAATAATGACTTCCTATTGGTTCAGAACACCTGCTGCATGCACCTGTCTCTCACTCTTAACATCTGCTTTGGCTCTACAAGCACATTATTTATTTAATCAAAAACAAATTTGCGTGACTCTTCTCTGTTCTCTTCTTTCCTTTGTATGCCGAAGTGAATTTTTTGTTATGTAAATATCATGGGAACACTGTGTTTCCCATGATTTCCAAACAATAAGCATACCAAATGTCAACGTTAGTTTCAACTAAAATGACCTCCGTTTATCTGCAGCAAGTTAAAAAATTCAAGGTTTCTGTCAACACTGCAGACATTTACATATTGCATTCCCAATTTTGCTTTTCCTCCGTAAACAAAATACTCTGCTACCATGTTTTACCCTCAAGTCAGATGTTTCTTCCCCCTGCTGATTGGGGAACACATGACCTTATCCTCCCATCTATTTTCTCACGATTCTCACTCCATCCATCAGACTTTTCCTCCCTCTGTCATGTTTAGTGAACTGTGAAGAGATTTACAGTTTACAAACACGAACACGGTTAGGCTACCGCACGTCCGTATCCACGCGCATCTGTCGGTGCCTGCCTGGTCTGCTTCTTCTGTTTAATACAGGACTAATGTAGAACAACATTAACATGTAATATGCCTCCATAATAACCTAAGTGTACATTTCCCAACTGTATTGGTCACCTATAAGCCAGTGACTTGATTTTTGTGTAAATGACAGAATAGTTTAGCCAAGAAGATAAAGAGATACAATGTTTATTCTTTTAGCTCCCCTAGCAACAGCGTTGTAGCATACTTGAGCTACCAAGCTGAGAAATTAATTGACCAAATTGTCGTTTGCAAACTACATTTGTAAAGCAATTTACTTGACACTTTTACACTTGTAAGTGCAAGTACATAACTTAATCAGTAAAGTTATGGTAAAAATCATCATAGAAGTATACTGTAGCTAATTCAGTCCAAAGGTATATTCAGACTTGGGGAGCATCCACCAGAATTATGTTGGAAATAAAAAAAAAGTTGTTGATGCAACATTATTTCTAGCAGCGGACACGGATAATTTATCTTGTTTTAGAGAGCATAATATGAATCATGTCAGAACTTGCAAACATTAACCCAGATGAGATTAATACCTGTTTAATCAGGACACATGTAAACTGTAATGTGATTATTTTGACACTTCTCATTCCAAATGTACATCAGCTATAACAGATAACATCTAGTGATCAAAATGTATTTAAATATATGTTAGAGTTATGTTCCTGCTTGAAAAAATACTATTGCTACTGTAGTTATGATTTACGACATTCCAGGTGTGTAGAAACCAAACATTGCCTGACGTAATATGTAACAGTAGGATTTATAGGCTTAGAGGGAAAATAGAGATGAAGAAAAATGATGCTTCACTAGACAAAAAGAAGAACCTCTCCCTCTCTGTAAAGCGCTTTGCTGTGATAATTCCTTCACAAAAACGTAATGACACACATGCCAAGTAATGTATCCATTCACAGCTCCAACAGAAGTGACAGGTATTACTCAGAAGTGCACTACAGCTCTATGAGGTCCTAATGGAAGTGCTTTCTGAGAACCTGTGGGGCACACAGCTTAATAACACAGCTGTGTGAGTGTTTCTCTGCGTGTGTGCTGCTGATCGCTGCATGCATTTTTGTGAGTTACCTAATACAAGTATCACATTTGCCTGCCTGTTTGTGTGCACAAATGAAGTCATGATTGGATTGGTTGGGAAAATCCAATCATTATCAGTTCAAACTCTTTCTTTAAATCTGTGGATTATTCAGTGACATTTTGATAAGCAGCAACTTTGTCAATCTAATTTGTTTCTTCTTTCTTATATTCTCACAAGCAAGTACCAGCAACTTCATGGGGTCTTCTGATTTGTGGATTAAAGTAATCATCCTCAAAGGGAAGATGGACCTTTTGAGAGGGCCTGCCTGAACATGCCTCTCATCACGACCCAGTGGACAGTGACCAAAGGTGGAGGAGAGGAGGCCCATTGGATGGATGGATGATGGAAGAAGAAGGGAGGTGAAGTGCTGGACATAAAAACAGAGTTGGGTAAGAGGCCTGTGACGAGATTGAATGAAAGAGGTGGCAGCTATTTCCACGTGAGGACGGCTTAACATAGGGGTTAAGTGACAAGTCTTCACTCTTCATTTTCTCCATTTGCCTCTCAGCTTATTATCTAAAAGGCTTCAGATTTATATGACAGCTCTTCTGTCGCTCCTCCCACATCTTATCCTCTTTGATGTCCATTCCCTCTTAGTGTAATTTGGCTGATGTTGCTCTTGTACCCCTCTTGCTTTCCTTTCTATCTTTACCGCCTCCTTCCCACACTCACCCCCATAAAATCACCCACATGACCTTTGTTTTAAGATGATAAGCTTTAAGCCCTGAGTACGATAGCTGTGAACCACAATGTCACCCCATATAGGTTAACACAGCCAGAATGCAAAACAAACTTTTCCATTTTATTTCTTGCTCTTCAATTTTTTCATTTAACTTATATAAAAATCACTGTAAATGATGACCAAATTATAAAAACAAGAATGAGAGACTCAGTTTAGGGTCCCCTTCAAATTGGGGCCCTCTGAAAGTTTTGACCCTCCCTCTAACAGTGCCCCTGAGTGAGGCTGTGGTATGCAGATAATGTGCTTAAGTGCATCAGCGGTGTATCTTTTCAGATCACAGAGTGCTGGAGAGCTGGATCAGGCGATAAGTATCAGCTTTAGGAAATGCAGGCTATCCTCCAACCCTCATCCACATAAAACACAAGCACCCTTAGTCAAGGCTGAAATTGATACACTGTTCTGTTCTGTTCATGCCATAGACCTCACTGCCAAGTTTGCCTGTGTGTATGCCTGTGTGTGTGTATGTGTGAATTTGTTTGAGAACAAAGCTCTATTTCCCAAATAACGAGTGCAATTGTGGACTAAGCTACAACTGTTTGGTTCACTCTCTCATCAGGTAATACCATGGGCGGTTCTGGGGGTAGGGGGCAACAGGGTCGGTATTATGAGGGGGGCCCATTTGATGGCGGTAAAAAGACAAATTTACATTTTTGTTTAGTATAAAGGAAAAAAAACCTTTCCATTAAAGCATTTGTGTTGGTAACTTAGGTAAAACGTCATTAAATGAATGTTCACAGATTCATGTTTTGAAGGAGGGCCACAGGGTCCGTGTTACAGGGGTAATTTGCAAACCAAACCATCCATTGCAGGTTATTTTGTAGACAGTGATTGATGTGTAGTGGACAGACTCAGTAGCTGCTATGTAAAGCTAGATAGGCACCTTTCAAAGCAGGTCAACCTCCCAGAGCTGATACAAGAAGTAGATCCATTAAAGGAGTTTTATGATAGAGCTTGCATTGCAATCTTACTACAAGGGAGTTTGTAGTTTTCATATGCCTTAAGGTTTCCACATATACAGTTACAACAAACTACATTAAAACTTCACAGCCTTCCATTTGAAGTTTGATTTTAGCACGATTTGCATTAATGCATTATTCTGTTGTTTCCAGACGTGTATTTTGATCACAGATTCACAGAAGGACAATCATATAGACATAACAGATCAGTGTACAGTATGCTTGAACATTTACTCACAGGGAAGGATGGGTAGGTGCATACATAAACACACACAGACACACACACAGATGCACCCACACACAGCCTGCAGGCTCGCCCACATGCTAATCACAGCTGACTGTAACAGAAGTGGAATGCATGCTGGACTGTAATCAGGATGTTGTCCACATACTGATTACAACACTGCAGCTCCCACCACAGCAAAAAAACGTTGCACCGAGCACTTCTGCTACTCTTTTTTCATTACTTGTGCACTTTCCATCCAGGAATTATTTATTCAATTTATATTTTGCTTGCAATGTATTTGAAATAGGTTTAGTGTTTTTCCGCTCTTCCTACAGTTTCTGGCTGAATTTCCTTTCCTTAAAGAGCAGCTCCACTTTATTTAACCTCTCATCGTGATGGATGGAGGGGTGTCTTGTTTGGTCATGTTTTCTACACGCACACGCACACACACACACACACACACACACACACACACACACACACACCGGGGTCTCTCTGTTGTGATGAAGCCCTGTGTTCACAGCATTGTTGACAGATGCACTAGGCCTGATTAAAGACATGGTTCTCTCTCTGCCGTGTGTGTCCTTTTCTGTTTGCGACCATGTGAAAGCTGTATCTTGATGTGTGTGTGTGTGTGTGTGTGTTTGTGTGTGTCCACCCACTGAACTCAGATGTCAGCGTGTCCCAGGTTGCTGGATATCTGCCTGTTTGTGTGGCAGCCTGTGACTGTATATAGTAATTTTCTATAGTTTCCACTGAGTGACAGATTCTCTTTGTAGCGAGGTCGAGCACCTGCCAAGTCAGGAAAAGAGATTTTCCGCCATTACTCAGCTCCACTTTATCTTCTCCATTTGTAGCATATCGCACACCTTGTTTTTGTTGCGGTTGGTTTCATGTGTGGGCACTTTGCATTTGTGTAGTTTGTGGATGGAAGGCGTGTATCCGAGTTAGCTTGTCTGGTTTAATTTGCTTCATAAAACTTAAAAATATACAATAATATGAATCTTTTCACAAACAAATATTTGACATTTAGCAGACGCTGTGTGACTGTGTGTTTCTCTCTTCAAATGCTCATGTGTGTGTCAGCTGAGGACAGGTATTTCCTAAAGCAGTGAGCCAGGAGGGTAAAATCACAGGAAGGATGTCAAATATGTTGGCTGAACAGATGAAAAGAAAATAACAGGGATAGACAAAAAAGGATTTAAAAAGAGCATTTATTTGGGTTATTACATTCATATCCGAGGCAAGATGCGGTCAGCGATTAGTTGCAAATCTTGCACACAAATGCCTTTTGCCAAATGTCTACTGCGGAAACCTATCACCTTTCTGTTACAAGACTCTCTCCCTGTATATGTGAAGAAGAGGGCATCATGAGAGATGAGAGAAACAGCAGGACAAGTGTTGGATAATGAGAGCAAGAGAGATGTGAAGTGAAGAAAGACATTGTGGTTGGGAAAAGTGGAATGTGATAGAAAGACAGAACAGCTGTTGCAGTGTTTTTACCTGTCATGAGGTGCTTTACAAGTACAACACATTAACATGGAAAACCACCTGGAGACTGACGGTCACATTTAACCAGCCGAGGTGACTTTGTGTGTCATTTACGTGCATGTTGTTTCAGATGGAGAGGAACACATAGGCTCTTAAATGTGTTTTTGTGTGTCTTCCTGTTGGTGTGGCAGGAGATTGATTTAGAATCTGAAGTCATTAGAGGATGAACAAGGCTTTAGCTGACAGACTGTGACCGGGCGAGCTCGCCTGCCACCGTTTGTCCTTGGGATCCAGAGACAATGAGACAAGAGATAAAGCACTTAGAAAACCCATTTCTTTCTTTCCCTCCCTCCCTCTCTATTTTTCTTGCAGCACACACTGTGGTAGTTACCATTATATGTCAAGATGTTGAAACTGCCTGCTTTTTAGGGTTTTTTCATGAAAAAAAGCAAACATAGCAAGCCTTGCCACCCATCATTTGGTGAATAATTGTGCTTATATTTACAGTATATACTATATATAGCTTTACACTGTTAACATTACCAGTGTTGGCTGTCATTTGCAAGGCTACTTTTCCATCACATGGCCACAGGAGAGCCTTTGCCAGACTTTTACCATCATTGTTTGTATCCGTTACGGTTACCAAAGAGTTCCTGCTGAAAAACTATTCGTTATTCTGAGGTATTTCTTTCATTTAACCTCTCTTTTTCCTTGTACGACTTCTGCTGTGGCTGCTAACAATACTGTGGTAACTGTGGCAAACTAAACAAGGACACTAAGACCTAATTACTGGCGAAACAGCTTCCGAGTATTAAGGGTGCGAGTATGGAATAAAGGAATAATCCCACTAATTCAGCCAAGAGATAAGGGCGTCCGCTAAACAAAGAAGTCATAATAATAAGACAATTTCTCCGGGCAAAATCCCGCTAAGCCCCCTAGAATCCGATTACGCTCTAGCATAAGAATTTATGGAGGTTTCTCAGTTGCAAATTCACTTCCTCCACTTTTCCCTCCCCATGTCCTCTGGTTACCTCGTTACTCCCCTGGTGTAGTCTTCTCTGATTGGATCAGCCCACTCTCTGGCTGGACGGTGACCTTGTTTGCCATTGGTCAGTTTGGGAGAGAAAGGTATGAAACCACCAGCAGACATTCATTGGGGGGTAGATTCTCACACACACACACATGCACGCACGCACGCACGCACACACGCACGCACACACACACACACACACACACACACACACACACACACATCTATTCTGTGATTTTTCTAGGAGCTTATTGGAATTTAAACACTTGGTATTAGTTGAGACGTGACAGATTTTTAACAACAAATAATCCTTTTCTTTTCAGTTTGGCATGATCCTTCTCTCCTTTCACTTTTGACAGATGGGAAGGAGAAGCAGCCTGCAGAGGGAAGGAAGGACAGTGAGGATAGAGTGGGGAAGAAGGGAGGAAAGGCATACGCAAGATAAATGCATCACATAAAACATTTAAAAGCTTACTGTTTTTGAAACCCCTGCATAATCAAGTAAAAGCTTCCACACCATTGTTATAAATCCAATCCCTCAAAAGCAGTTTATTCAGTTTTGTTAGACTGTATTTAATATATTATTGTTGACCATTTTACATTTGATTATCAGCAGTTTTGGGACAGTTGCTGTGTGTCAACGATGTGTTTGATCTGCCAGGTTACTCTGTGTTCTTATGTGTGTGTGTTTACAGCTGTGTTTACAGTACCAGGGAAGTGTTGGCAGTGATTTCTACCAGGTGGAGGTGGGCCAGCTTGTGGTTTGTGTGCTTTGAGGACGAAGTCACGTGATGCAGTTCGCCGCGCCTTATTGAACACACACACTCTCAATCACTAAGAGTGAGTCATTTTCATCTGCCAACCAACCTTTTTTCTTATCCATCATACCTCAACCTATAATTGACCTCAATGTGAACCTTAATTGTATGTTTGCAGGTTTGGTATGCCTCCTAATTCTTAACATTACAATGTTTTGATGAGGGATAATTAGGGTTCATAATCCAGATTCAGGAGAACCAACAAACATCAACAAAATTAAAAGCACAAAGGTTAGAGCCTATAATTCAAGGAACAATCGTCCTATAGAAGAACAACATCGTCCGTCCGTCCGTCCGTCATGCCTCGACCCTGAACTCAACCAAAATGTGACCATACTGTTATACCATAATAATACAGATATTTTTCTTTAACAATAATTTATAGATTTTTAGAATGTTTTTTCATTATTTCGACATACTATCACTTTTTTGTGACATTTCTGACATACCCAATTATTTTCTAAAATGTTCGACATACTATAATATATGTGACCCGCTCTATCGAAATCAGTCGGAAGTCGCAACGGCTCATTTCAAAATAAACGTGGATTTGTATAAAAAACTATTTTTTCGGGGTTCGGGTGTTTTGTTTGATTTTAAACAAACAAAGTCTTGGCTTTCAGAATATGAAACTTTTATTTCCAAACTCACACGATAAATACATTCTTTAAGCTTGTAAAGGGAAGATGACAGGCAATCTGCTCTTCCGCAGCGCCGCTCCCCCTCCCTCCGGCTGACATTATGAATGTAAGCGTAGAGCAGGGATGGGCAAATGGCGGCCCCACCTCCTCTTTTT